>NC_141077.1:32664920-32839920 GCF_041138505.1 Cibotium barometz | reverse complement strand
TATATATATATATATATATATATATATATATATATATATGCGCTTATTTCTTCTCTTCTCGGCTTCCCTAACCAAAATATGCCACTATAAGCAATAGGGGGTAACCCGCAAAGAAATGAAAGGATCTAGAGATCTGGAGAGAAAACCAAGTTTCGCGGTTATGAACGTAGTTGGCAATGCGGCTACATGTTCACGGCTGGGTTGCATTTATATTCACAGTTAACCGTGTTTATAACCACAAAACAAAACAAAATCATAAAAAATTTGGGGTATAATGGTAAATATTAATTATTTTGTTAGAATTTTTTTAGAATTAAATTTAAGTACACATCATCAAGACAAGAACAACATTAAGAAGATAAAGATCTCATAATAATTAAGAGCATAAAAAGACATTACATTTAATATCTAAAATACATAAAGTATATTTCTTATAATATATATAATATACACAAAAAGAGGAATCATAGACCGTTATGTGTTCTAAACAAAAAGATAACTATATATCCTAGAGTGCCATGTTCGTCTTCATCCTCAAGCTCATCTTCATCATCATCATTAGGAGCATTATCAGTATCATGCTCATTATCATTCTGCTTATCATCTTCATCCTATATAAATAGAGAAGGAAACAATATATAGAGAACTATAATTTTGTTGGAGAATATATGTTACTATATTCACCTTTTCCCCTTTTCAAGAAGCCATTGCCATGTTTCTCTCATTGTTTCTTCAAAGATAACCATATTCTTCTTTTGTTGATTAGCTTATGCTTTCTAGAAAAAAAAAACATCCTAAGCAACTTTATGCATAATAAAAAGATTTTTATTTAAAAAGTGACAATACTTACAAATTTTGCATGAAAGGTGGATTTCCCACTCAAACCTTAGCGTTAGGGCCCCATAACACTACAAAAGAATGAGGTAGTGGGCTGGGTAGATTGCGAGCCATGCAAGGGAGGAGAGAGGAGAAGGAATACAAACACGTGCACAACCACAAGCCTTTAAAAAAATTAAATCCAGAGGCGTGTCATGAAATTTCTCCCAAACCTTACATTTTCTCCCTTCTTATTTCTTGCTATAACTGTAGTGTGCCTTCATCCCCTCCTCCTCAAGGTGCTCTCCTTCTTCTCAAGACCGAATCCTCAAGGTACTCTCCTCCTTCTCAAGACTAGATCCAAGGTGCTCTCCGCCTACTCCCTCCTCAAGCTAGGTCCTCACACGAGTAAGGTTTTTCCTCTCCCTCTCCCTCTCCCTCTCCCTCCTTTGACTCCTCATCAAGATGCTCTCACAGGTAAGGCTTTCCCTTTCTCTCTCCTTTTGTACTTCACACACATACACACACCTACACACATATACACACACAGGTAAGGTTTTCCCTATCTCTCTCCTTCTTTACTTCACACACATACACATACCTACACACATCTACACACACTCACACATGCACACAATTACAAATATTCACACATGCACACACCTATACACATTCACACATGTACACACCTACACACAACCCCTTCTTGATGGATCCCCACACATGCTTCTTGATGGATCCACAGGTCCCAAACACACACACCCCGTGTATTAATAGTAATAGGAATAGGGCTTGCCTTCATGCTGAAGGTCATATACTCTCGTCCTTGAACTAAATGTGTCTCTAGTCTTTTCAATGTATATAGGGTTTGGGTGCCACTAACTTTACTTTGTTGACTTAGGTTGCTGAAGGTCATATACTCTCGTCTCCTTGAACTAAATGTGTCTCTAGTCTTTTCAATGTATATAGGGTTTGGGTGCCACTAACTTTACTTTGTCGACTTAGGTTAAATATTGGTATTTAGGGTTTTAATACCAACCTCTTCAAAAAACCTGCATCAACGGTATGCCCCTTGTTACCATTTTCGTTCCTATTTTGTTTTTTCAGTGTAAGGTGAGTATGCAATGTGGGATGCAAATGATTAAGTTTTTTTTTGTTGCCTCTTCTTCTTCTTTTTTGTGTAGCAAGCATTATTGGATCATCTTGGACACACCCACCATCGTGGGCTTCTTTTCTCCTTTGCTTGCTCTCTAAAAATATATGCTTTCACAGCCCTATCTCCTATTTACATTCTTTAACATGCTCCAAACAAGAGTCAAGGCCATGTGGCTCATGTGTGTGTCCTACATGCAATGATGCCGGTACTTATGGTGGTGAGTGGGTAGGATTAGACATGCCCCCAAGCACATACACTTACATACACACCCCCACTCACATACGCTCACATGACACACACACACACACCCACTTACATAAATGTCCCCCACGCACATAGAAGCCACACACATAGCAACCATTGTGTAAGTGTGGATGCATGCACTTTACCTTGGGTAGCCATCATCTTAGCAATACACTCCCTCAGGATTTTCGTTTGACTTTGGTATTGTTGAGCATGTCAAGGAAAGATGCAAGTGTAGATTTGTAGGTAAGACTATCCCCAACCAATCAAAACATGAAACACATTTTGAGGTGTTGGAGAAATACACTTTAACAAATGACTCAAGTATGTCTTGGGTGGCTAGCCCTTGCCTTAACAATACACTTCCTTAGGAGTTGCCATTGGCTTTATTATTGTTGAGCATGTCAAGGAAAGGCTCAAGCACTTATTTTACCCATTGGTTATGGATGTATGTATGAGTTAACTCTTACCATTATACAATAGGTTGTTATGTGAAACTTACACCCTCTTATACATGCCCTTCACTCATATATTCTCACCCTCACTCACATACACACCTCCTCACTCACATCCACACTCCCCTACGCATAGAGGCAATTACGGATAGAGGAAATGTGAAGCCATACATACACACCCCCTCACTCATATATACACCCCCTAACTAACATAAACATTCCCCTATGCATAGAGGCAATTATTGATAGAGGAAATGTATAGACATACATGCCTTTATGCTAGCCATATGCATAGATGCATAGAGGTCTCTACACATAAGAGGAAATACATAGGCATAGAGGAAATTATGGAAATGTATAGACATACATGCCTTTATGCTAGCCATATGCATAGATGCATAGAGGTCTCTACACATAAGAGGAAATACATAGGCATAGAGGAAATTATGGATAGAGGAAATGTATAGACATACATGCCTTTATGCTAGCCATATGCATAGATGCATAGAGGTCTCCACACATAAGAGGAAATACATAGGCATAGAGGCATGTACACATAGAGACCCCTATGTATAAGAGGCAATACATAGGACTAGAGACCTCTATGCAAAAGAGACAATACATATGCATAGTGCTCTATGCATAAGAGGGAATACATAGGCATAGAGACCTCTACACATAGCTTTCTTCCCAAAGTAAATGCATTATACATAAGAGGCAATGATGAATAGAGGCCTCTATGCAAAAGAACATAAGAGGCAATGATGCATAGAGTCCTCTTATACATAAGAGGCAATGATGAATAGAGGCCTCTATGAAAAAGAACATTATTGTGCGGCCATCACCACCTCATGGCCCCCACCTCCTGGATATGATTTTTTTTTTAAAGTTTTATAAAATTTTGAAAGATTTTAAAACTTTTGCATAGCTAATGTTTTCTTGTTTATTTTTGTCTGTTCTTTGTTTCTAGGTTATCTTTGTTAAAGCCTAGAAGAAGGCAAGCAAGTAAGCTTTCCAAACAAGAAAGCAAGCTCTCATGGGTAAGCCTTAAACATGCTATATTCTCATATGATGCACCCATGCCACGAGTGTGTTGTGGGAGCATTTATTTTATTTATTTTTTGCACTATTAGTTTTATACTCTATTCATGCTCTCTTTATACATGCATAGGCAATACAAGAGAATCATTGTTTTTCGACGTTTAGTTTCCACACCTAGTCATGTCATCGATATGTGCGTCAAAATAGGTATGGAAAAATGGGTCGAAATAAGCGTGAAAAAATTCGTCGAAATAAACATTGAAATAACAGTCAAAATTTTTCTTTTAAAAAAAATAAACTTATATATAATATTTGCTAGTTCCCATCCTGGGGTGTGTTTTAGCCTTCTCTTTCTACCTCTTTGCAAGCATATGTGTCTATGGGAGAGAGAGAGAGAGAGAGAGAGAGAGAGAGAGAGAGTGGGAGCTGAGGGAGAGAGAGAGGGGGAGCTGAGGGAGAGAGGAGGGTATAACTTCCATCACGCTCTCTAAAGGAGGAAAAATCCTAGCTCCTCCTCCTCATCACTAAGGTGCAATTAAGATAGTGCTCTAATTTACAATGAAATTAAAGTTCATCATCAACTTGCTCGTCCTCAATGAGATCCATGGCTCCAAATAAATCTACTTCTAGAAATACTCCATCATTGTAGTCGATTGGTGGAACCAGTTGTCTTGTAGTAGTAGAAGGTAATTTATCCATGTCGTCATCCTCTTCTAGCTCTAGCATGAGAGCTATCGATACATCATGATCATACTCAGGTTGAATCTCTTCTTCTTCTGGATTATCTCTAGTGTCTGTTTCTTGTTCAAGATATATTTTCTCAATGAGTACACCTTCATCCGATCCTAATCCCGTGTTAGCCTCACCTACTTCCTCAACTAGTATGTCTTCTTCTTGTTGTTCAATAGGTGCTAGTGGTGTATGCTCAATCATCACATGATTTGGGGGGAGTTCCTCAGCATCTAGCAAATAGTCAACTGCTATTTTCACCTCTTCAAATATTTGTTTTCCACGTGGATTTATTTGGATCATAAACAACCATTTATTTGGATCATAAACAACCATTTATGATCTCTCGGGTCTTCCACAAACATAGAGTCCTCTTATACATAAGAGGCAATGATGAATAGAGGCCTCTATGAAAAAGAACATTATTGTGCAGCCATCACCACCTCATGGCCCCCACCTCCTGGATATGATTTTTTTTAAGTTTTATAATTTCTTGAAAGATTTTGAAACTTTTGCATAGATAATGTTTTCTTGTTTATTTTTGTCTGTTCTTTGTTTCTAGGTCATCTTTGTTAAAGCCTAGAAGAAGGCAAGCAAGTAAGCTTTCCAAACAAGAAAGCAAGCTCTCATGGGTAAGCCTTAAACATGCTATATTCTCATATGGTGCACCCATGCCACGAGTGTGTTGTGGGAGCATTTATTTTATTTATTTTTTGCACTATTAGTTTTATACTCTATTCATGCTCTCTTTATACATGCGTAGCACTACAAGAGAATCATTGTTTTTCGATGCTTGGTTTCCATGCCTAGTCGTGCCATCGATATGTGCGTTGAAATAGGCGTCGAAAAATGGGTCGAAATAAGCGTGGAAAAATTCATCAAAATAACAGTGATTTTTTTTTCAAATGAACTTATATATAATATTTGCTAGTTCCCATCCTGGGGTGTGTTTTAGCCTTCTCTTTCTACCTCTTTACAGGCATATGTGTCTATGAGAAAGAGAGAGAGAGAGAGAGAGAGAGAGAGCTAGAGAGAGAGATGATCATAGAGAAAGAGATAGATAAAGAGAGAGAGAGAGAGAGAGAGAGAGAGAGAGAGAGAGAGAGGGGGAGCCGAGGAAGAGAGGAGGGTATAACTTCCATCACGCTCTCTGAAGGAGGAAAAATCCTAACTCCTCCTCCTCATCACTAAGGTGCAATTAAGAAAGTGCTCTTTTTTACAATGAAATTAAAGTTCATCATCAACTTGCTTGTCCTCAACGAGATCCATGGCTCCAAATAAATCTATTTCTAGAAATACTCCATCATTGTTGTCAATTGGTGGAGCCAGTTGTCTTGTAGTAGTAGAAGGTAACTCATCCATGTCATCATCCTCTTCTAGCTCTAACATGAGAGCTGTCGATGCATCATGATCATAATCAGCTTGAATCTCTTCTTCTTCTGGATTATCTCTAGTGTCCGTTTCTCGTTGAAGATGTATTTGCTCAATGAGTACAACTTCATCCGATCCTAATCCCATGTTAGCCTCACCTACTTCCTCAACTAGTATGTCTTCTTCTTGTTGTTCAATAGGTGCTAGTGGTGTATGCTCAATCATCACATGATTTGGGGGGAGTTCCTCAGCATCTGGCAAACATTCAACTGTGCTATTTTCACCTCTTCAAATATTTGTTTTCCACGTGGATTTATTTGGATCACAAACAACCATTTATGATCTGTTGGGTCTTCCACAAAGATGATTTGTTCACAGTGCTCTGGTAGCACAAATGTGTCTCTTTGGTGAGTCCATATCTTAGTGCGGTCTACCTGAAGAAATCCACACTTCTCTTTGTGTATAGTTACTTGCGCCGCTTGAGTTACCAACTTGAACCATTTCCCATCAAAAAGGAACATATCAAACTTTCTGAATCCAACCTTGATAATATCTTGGATTGTTCCACCATAATCTAGCATGCCTACTTCAGTATTGCCATCACTTGCGCACTTGAACGACTTTCTTGCATGAAATTAGCCTTCACACCACAATCAAATAATGTTCTCTTTTTATCTATTCCTTCTACTCGAAAGTGGCGTCTGCGTGACCAAATTGCCCCATACTTACAATACTGCAAGCACAACAAATAAGTACTTTTATTGTATAAATTCACGAAAGCACAACATAAAAGACAATGCATAGATATCTCTAACTCACATACATGGAAATCAAAACCATATGCAAGCTCCTCCTCCTCATCACTTATTAATTAACCATTTCGTTTAGCTTGTAGTATGGTTTGCTTGAGCCATGTATTAGCAAGATTGTCTTGAAGAAGTGCATGTTCTGTTGGGTATGGTAGTGTGCGGGTTGTTCGACTCCTTCTAAAACTCAAACAAGCTCGGTCCCTTTCAGCCTTCACCAAGTTATATCTCTCGATCCATTTCTCCAGCTAGCATGTGAGTTTAAGATGCAAAACTTATTGATCTTCTCACACAATGCTACATCCATTGTTCTCACAAGGCCTTTCCCTTGTGGCTCTTCCCCAACTAGTGGATCATCTTCTTCTTGTGTCCATAATCTTGGCATATCAGGATTAGACATACTGAGAAATTCAATAATATATACAAGTGATTCTTGAACAAGGCATCCCGTTGCCATACTACCTTCAGGATGAGCTCTCTATAACAAAGGAATCCTTTAAGTGTCTTCATAAATCTCTCCAAGAAAAACATCCATCGGCTATGGAGGACAACCCCAGCCACCACAGCAACTTCATAAACCACATGAACTAGCAAGTCCAATTGAATGGTTAAAATACTTGTTGAAAAGTATTTTTCAGCCATTATAACAGCCTCGATGGAGTTTAATCGTGGTGCTTCCAATGTGTCTCTACTAATCTCTTTCCTTGAAATCCAACGTACCACTACACCAATTTTATAAATTGTTGCTCTAATGTCATCTTTGAGGCAATCCTTGATGGCTATAGGAAGCACGAATTGCAATAATTTATGCCAATCATGACTCTTCAAGCCACTAAGCTCATCGTCCTTTGTAAATTCTCCCTTCAAGCAATGCATGCATCCTATAGGGATACGAAACTCACTAATGCACTTCTTTACATGCCGTTGCTCATCCTTTGTCATGACCCAATGTGCTTTTGGTAGATTCACCTTTCCATCTGCTCTATTTTTGGCCCATAAGTGGTCCATGCATTGAACCTCTTGTAAATCATCTCGTTGTGCCTTGCTCTCCTTTGCTCCTATGATGGTTTTTTAAAGCACCTCAGTTATATTCTTGAAAATGTGCATTGGGTCAAGAAGATGGTTCACTAGAAGGTCATTCCAGTATGGAAGTTGATGGAAAATGGATAAATGCTTCATTCCTGGAGGTGTACAGGTTGGATCTAGCTCCCATAAAGTCCTCCAATCACTGCTCTTTCAAATGCGAGGAGATCTCCCTAGAAATCCCTCATGCAAAGGATGGTCCACTGGGAGATACTTCTTGTGGCCCTCGTATACTATCTTCTTCATAGACTTTGAGTATCGAGCCTCAAGTTGTGGCCCACATAATGGACATCCATTATACCTTGACACTGAAAGCCCTGTAGAACATCAAAAAAGATTGTAGCAGGTAAGTTTGGATGACAATCATGACTTCACTGAGGATTGGAATGAGGAGAGGCAAAAGCATGCTTGAAATCCCCACTGCTACAACCAACAAGAGGATGCAGCCAAAGCCAGAATGAAGAGCATAGGAAGCCCTCACCTTGGAAGCGGCGGTTGGGATGCATTCCATGTCTACTTTGTAAGTATCAACATTTATCTTGTATGTTTCATTTGATGTTATGTCTACTTTGTAAGTATCAATGCTTATCTTGTTGTTTTGGTACTTTTAGAATTAAGTGGTTGGTCGGCCGGCCGGGAGAAGAGGAGGACATTGCTCGTCACCATAACACATACTTTTATTTGGAGAAGCTTGAGCAGCGAGAAGGCCCCAACCTCAATTGGGGGCGCATTGTAGATATGGTAAGTGCGGCAAGCCTTAACCTTATGATTTGTATAATTCACTACAAGAGAATCATTATTTTCTGATGGTTAGTTTCCATGCCTGGTTGCGTCGTCGATACGTGCGTCGAAATAGGCGTGGAAAAATGCATCAAAATAAGCGTGGAAAAAGTCGTGGAAAAAAACGTCAAAATTTTACTTTTTTAAAAAATTGAATTTATATATAATATATGCTAGTTCCCATCCTGGGGTGTGTTTTAGCGTTCTCTTTCTACCTCTTTGCAAGCATAAGAGATAGAGAGAGAGAGAGAGCTAGAGAGAGAGATGATCAGAGAGAAAGAGATAGATAAAGAGACAGAGAGAGAGAGAGAGAGAGGGGGGGGAACCGAGGGAGAGAGAAGGGTATAACTTCCATCACACTCTCTGAAGAAGGAGGAAAAATGCTAGCTCCTCCTCCTCATCACTAAGGTGCAATTAAGAAGGTGCTTTATTTTACAAGGAAATTAAAGTTCATCATCAACTTGCTCATCCCAGCGAGATCCATGGCTCCAACTAAATATATTTCTAGAAATACTCCATCATTGCTCTCAATTGGTGGAACTAGTTGTCTTGTAGTAGTAGAAGGTAATTCATTCATGTCGCCATCCTCTTCTAGCTCTAGCATTAGAGCTGTCGATGCATCATGATCATACTCATCTTGAATCTCTTCTTCTTCTGGATTATCTCTAGTGTCTGTTTCTCGTTCAAGATGTATTTGCTCAATGAGAACACCTTCATCCGATCCTAATCCTGTGTGAGCCTCACCTACTTCCTCAACTAGTATGTCTTCTTCTTGTTCTTCTTGTTGTTCAATAGATGCTAGTGGTGTATGATCAATCATCACATGATTTGGGGGGAGTTCCTCAATATCTGGCAAACATTCAACTACTATTTTCACCTCTTCAAATATTTATTTTCCACATGGATTTATTTGGATCACAAATAACCATTTATGATTTGTCGGGTCTTCCACAAAGATGATTTGCTCAAAGTGCTATTGTAGCACAAATGTGTCCCTTTAGTGAGTTCATATATTTGTGCGGTCTACTTGAAGAAATCCACACTTGTCTTTGCATACAGTTACTTGCACCCCTTGAGTTACCAACTTGAACCATTTGACATCAAAAATGAACATATCAAACTTTCTGAATCCAACCTTGATAATATCTTGGTTTGTTCCACAATAATCTAGCATGCCTACTTATGTATTGCCATCACTTGCACTTGATGAACAATAATCTAGCATGCCTACTTCAGTATTGCCATCACTTGCACTTGAACAATTTTCTTGCATGAAATTAGCCTTCACACCACAATCAAATGTTGTTCTCTTTTTATCTATTCCTTCTCCTTGAAAGTGATGTCTGCGTGACCAAATTGCCCCAAACTTACGATACTGCAAAAGCACAATAAATAAGTACTTTTATTGTATAAATTCATAAAAGCAAAACATAAAAGACAATGCGTAGATATCTCTAGCTCACATACATGGAAATCACAACCATATGCAAGCTCCTCCTCCTCATCACTTATTGATTCAACATTGCGTTTAGCTTGTAGTATGGTTTGCTTGAGCCATTTATTAGAAGGAAAGTTTGGAAGAAGTGCAAGTTCTGTTGGGTACGGTAGTGTGCGGGTTTTTCAACTTCTTCTAAAACTCAAACAAGCTCGGTCCCTTTCAGCCTTCACTAAGTTATATCTCTCAATCCACTTCTCCATAGCATGTGAGTTTAAGATGCAAAATTCATTGATCTTCTCACGCAATGCTACATCCATTGTTCTCACAAGGCCTTTCCCTTGTGGCTCTTCCCCAACTAGTGGATCATCTTCTTCTTGTGTCCATAATCTTAGCATATCGAGATCAGATGTATTGAGAAATTCAGTTATATATAAGTGATTCTTGAACAAGCCATCCCGCTGCCATACTACCTTCAGGACGAGCTCTTTGACGAACAAATCCTTTAAGTGTCTTCATAAATCTCTCTAAGAAAAACATCCATTGGCTATGGACAACCCCAATCACAGCAACTTCATCAACCACATGAACTAGCAAGTGCAATTAAATGGTTAAAATACTGGTTGGAAAGTATTTCTCAGCCATTGTAACAGCCTCGATGGAGTTTAATCGTGTTGCTTCCAATGTGTCTCTACTAATCTCTTTCCTTAATATCTAACATAACATTGCACCATTTTATAAATTGTTGCTTTAATGTCATTTTTGAGGCAATCCTTGATGGCTATAGGAAGCACGAACTGTAAGAATTTGTGCCAATCATGACTCTTTAAGCCACTAAGCTCATCATCTTTTGTAAATGCTCCCTTCAAGCAATGCATGCATAGGCTATAGGGATACGAAACTCAATAATGCACTTCTTTACACACTGTTGCTCATCCTTGGTCATGACCCAAGGTGCTTGTGGTAGCTTCACCTTTCTATCTGCTCTATTTTGGGCCCATAAGTGGTGCATGCATTGAACCTCTTGTAAATCATCTCATTGTGCCTTGCTTTCCTTTTCTCCTGTGATGGTTTTCCAAAGCACCTCGACTATATTCTTGAAAATGTGCATTAGGTCAAGAAGATGGTTCACTAGAAGATCATTCCTATATGGAAGTTGATGGAAAATGGATAGACACTTCATTCCTGTGGAGGTGTACAGGTTGGATCCAGCTCCCATAAGGTCCTCCAATCACTGCTCTTTCAAATGCGAGGAGATCTCCCTAAAAATCCCTCATGCAAAGGATGGTCCACCAAGAGATACTTCTTGTGGCCCTCGTATACTATCTTCTTCATAGACTTTGAGTATCGAGCCTCAAGTTGCGGCCCACATAATGGACATCCATTATACCCTCACACTGAAAGCCCTCTAGAACATCAAAAACGATTGTAGTAGGTAAGTTTGGATGACAATCATGACTTAACATAATACGTTAACAAGCTACAGTATTACCTGAGCTCTCTCCATAGCCAAGCCAATCATGCATAGTCCACATAAGTATTTCTCTCAATGTTAGTGCAAGTTGTCCAAACCTCTTGGAAATATCATGAATTTTAATACCCTACCATAGAACACGAAGCTCCTCAACTAAAGGGGCTAAATACACATCCATGTTCTTCACCTTGTACTTTCCAAGAACTACCAAAGACAATAAAAGATGTCCTTTTTTTATCGCTAGCCATGGTGGAAGATTATAGTTAACTAGACAAACAGGCCATGTACTCCATGATGAACTTTGTAGAGACCAAATGGATTCACCCCATCCATTGCTAGTCCGAGTCGAATATGGTGAGCCTCCTCTTGAAAGTCTACCCACTTCTCTTCAATGTGCTTCCATGCAGGGGAATCTGTGGGCACATGCATATAACACCATCCGTGGACCTAGTGTTATGGTGCCAAGTCATCAATCCTACAATGGATTTGAACTTGAACATTGTTTTGATCCGAGGGATGAAGGAAAAGTGTTGTAAAACTTTTGCTGGTACCCTTTCTCCTTGCACATCTTGTCTATATCACGATGTACCACGATGCAGACATTGTACTGCATTGTTATATTCTTGTCGCGATAAAGAATACAATCATTTGGACAAGCATCATGTGTGTTGTACTCCATGCCCAATCGAGTACAACATTGCATTTGCTTGACTACAGTCCACTAGCATCTCATTATCTTTTGGCAATATTTGATGTTTCAATAAGCTGTTACACAAAATAGTCAGGCTAATGAAATGCATATAAAGGTACATAACTCACTAATTGCATATGATATCATCACTTACGTAAAAAGTTTTGATACGCTCATATCAGATCATCCAAAAATCGATTGCAAGTTCAATATGGATAGGCAAGCGTGTAAAACAGACACATGTGCTCCACGATATATTGAAAGACAAACAAGCCTACGTAGCTGTTTCTCTTCTTAGGAAGCGTATTCCACATGTCGTGTGTTTTCTTCTACCCCTTCGTGTTCCAAACCTCGATCTTCTCTTCCATCGTGTAAGGCATTTATCATGTCATCCATGTCATGTTCTAGTATTTGCTCCGAATCTGCCTTAAGTTCCTCGGGTTGTTGGATCACCTCGTTTGTGGCTACTCTTGTTGGTCTCCATCATTCAGGCCGGATATCCACTGGTTCGTCATTGTTGAAGTGCGCATTCCCACTAATTAGATGTTCCAATCGCTCCATCGAAAATATTTCTCATTTTTTGTATGATCATTGCAAATTCGTCGACGTCGAGCCACTTGGTATTTGCAGTGACTACATGGGCAAAGTGTCTTATCCTCTAAATCAACAAAATTTGAGGGTGTGGTATCATCCATGGTTTCCATATTGATTTGCAAAATGGGAACGAATGCTTATTTTTGGAGGGAAATCCTGCCTTCAGTATCTGTGGAGGCGATGGTAGTCGGTGATAGGTAATTTGAAATGTCGGGGGCACGCAAGATCTGGAAAGATTTTGAATTTGAATGAAAAGAAGCGATCCTCGAAATAAGCGTCGAAAAGGTTGTCAAAATAACGGTGGAAAAGAACGTGGGAATTTTATTTTTTCGACTCTTATTTTCACGCTATTTCCCATGCTCTTTTCGACGCACTTTCCCACGCTTATTCCAATGTATATATCGACGACGCAAGTTTTTATAGTAAAAAAGAACCTCTCTTCTTTCTGCGTTTTTTTTCATGCGCATGTGTTTTGCTTCCTCACCAGGTATACCTCCTTTTCCCACTCCCATCTTCTCTTGGTTACATGTACATGTGATGTAAAATGTCTATGTGTAATTATGAGTAATTTTCTTGTTTTTTTACTTTCTCATTTGTTTTGCAGGTTCTTTCTCTCTCCCAAGTTCTTCTCCACCTCCCTCTTTGCCCTCCCTCCCCTCCCCTCTTCTCTCCTCTCCTATCCTCTTGGTTGTTAAATTGGTGTGTGTGTGTTGAAGGATAAACCTCCTCGTGTGTGTGTGTGTGTTGAAGGATAAACCTCCTCGTGTATCCATGCTATTCACACTTTAAGGGTTTTGTATCACTAATTCTTTTCTCAACTTTTTGTTTTGTTTTGTAGGTCTTCTAATCCTCTCTTTCAACTTCACCAAAAAGAGGTAAATTTTTTTCTCTCTTTCCTCTATTTTTATCTACCAAAAAGAGGGGTTTTGTTTTGTAGGTCCTCTATGCATAGAGCTTAATGCACATGCATAGAGCTCTAATCATTGAGCTTAATCTATGCATAAAGCTCTATTCGTATAGCTTAATGCATAGATTAAGCTCTAGGTATGCATTCATAATACATAGAGATATATGCATAGAGTAAGCTCTATGCATAGAGCTTAATGCATGCATAGATAGAGCTGAATGAATGCATAGAGCTCTATGCATTCATTCAGCTCTATCTATGCATGCATTAAGCTCTATGCATTCATTCAGCTCTATCTATGCATGCATTAAGCTCTATGCATAAAGCTTAATCTATGCATGCATTAAGTTCTATACATGCATGCTTAATGCATAGTACCGGGATGCGGTTTAGTTTAGGATAGCATGGCTTGCATAGTGCTTTATGCAAAAGCCTCATGCATAATGCTTTATACATAAGCTTTATGTATAAGGCCTCATGTATAAGATTTTGTATGTATGCATTACTAATCCCTTCCTCACCCTTTTGTTTGTTTTGTAGGTCCTCTAATCCTCTCTTTCAACATCACGAAAAAGAGGTAAGTGCTTTTCTTTCTTTCCTCTATTATTATTGCACCCTTGGGGGTGCTCGGGATTTGCTTTGTAGATTTATGCATAAGCCTCATGCATAGCTTTATGCATGAGGCCTCATGCATAAGCTTTATGCATAAAGCTTTATGCATAAGTCCTTATGCATAGTGCTTTATGCATAATGCTCATTCATGCTTTATGCATAAGCCTCATGCATAGCTTTATGCATAAGGCCTCATGCTTAAGCTTTATGCATACACTACAAGGGATCGGGCTCATACCCGCGCTCCTAGAGCCACTAAAAATGACTTGTGGAAAAAAAGTAACGCGGCTGTGTATCAGCGTGTGTATCACCGCGACCACAGACATGCGTGTAAAAGCGCGTGTATAAAGGAGTTAGACGCGCTGATACAAGGGCGTATACACGCGTTTTATCAGTTTAACTGTGCTTAGACGCGCTGATACGAGGGTGTATACACGCATTTTGTGAGTTTAGCTGCGCTTATACACGCGCACTTCACAGAGTATCTACGTATATACACGCGACTTTTTGCAGAGTTGACGTGTCTATACACGTAAACAGAGAGCAAAAAAAAAATCTTGAGAGTGCTATTTGGTACCTAAATGCTGTTCCAGCATTCCAGCACCCAATAACACTCTCTGGATTTTTCTTTTAGGTACAATACATCATCCTTGAGGAAGATCTAAGACAAGAACGACACGAATGCATACATTGTCAATACACGATTCAAGACAGACATGAATGCAATACTATCAATTCACGATTCAATATTACTATCAAAATTTTATGTGTACACATATATACAAGGGAGTCCATATGTCGAAGTAGCCCATGGCTTCAGTTACAAATATATATACAACCACATCCTCAATATGGAATGTGATACTATAAGTCTGAGTACTACTCAGACCCAGATGATGACTCGCAGCTCCCTCCATGATCAGATAAGCTCACATCGGTCGGAATGTCCGATGAGTAGTGCTCACGTCCACCCTTTGCAGTGGCGGTGGGTGGATCATCAGCAGGTGCCGCAGCAGCTTGTTCATGTTTAAGTAATATATAGTATATAAGTATATATATATGTAATTCAATAAACCAAAATCATTCGTTTAGAGTTTTCAAGTACCTGTCGACCATATGGTCTCATGGCCATCTCAAACTGCGCGTCCATAATACGTCCCTCGGCTCTGAAGAGGGCCCACATGTCACGTCTGCTATGTCGACGAGCATACCCAGTATCGTGGGCTGTGGGCTTCCTCCCCATAACCCACCGTCGCTGTATCATAATCAACACAATTTGTAAGATTAAAACAATCATAGAATCAATGAATTAAGTAAACAATCAAATAAAGTGGCAAGATACGAACTCTGTCTCCCATGACTCGACGCTGCCAGATCCAAAATGCAAAGATCCAATGGTCTCCATCTAGATCTGTCGTGCCTCCACATGCTGCCTGCTCTTCACGCCACCCTCTGCTCGTTTCTTTGCCTCCTTCCACTCGCGTTTTTGTGCAGTGGGGGCAGGTTTCTCGGCAGGATAGCCACCCGCAGCTACATTTAGCCCATCATCGTACGTGAGTTTCTTAAGGTGATATCTTTTATTACTTAAGATCTCCCTTATTCGCGTCCTTTCCCATACATCCGAGAATGTCGCATGTGGGGGATTGGGGTACCGACTATGTACAGCATCTATCACCTCCCCAACTAATCGGCTATTTTGATCTTTAAATCTAATAAAACAATTTCTATACAAGTTTGATACTACCCCACGCATGTACTCCATTACATCCTTCCCCCTCGCATCCATTCACTATCCCGCCCCTATCCATCACATCATAGCAGATCACTATCCCGCCCCTATCCATCACATCATAGCAGATCACTCCCTCCACCTCTCTCACCTCCTCCTCATCCTCACTGTCTCCTCTAACTCTTCTCCCTCTATCTCCTCTCTCACCGCGTGCCCTACTACCTCCCCCACCAAAGCACCCATCGCATCCTCCACTCCCACTCTTCCTAACTACGGCGTTTGCTCTCCTCTGTACTGCGGGTGGAGTCACAAGTGACTGGGAGATTGTCTACGTGACTGTGGCTGTGAGGGAGTACGTGATGGTGGCTGTGTGAGCCCTGATGTGACGGTGCCTGGGAGGGTGTGCGTGAGTGTGTCTGGGAGATGGGGTATGTCTCCTCGGTGGGAAGAGGAGAAGCTGCATGCCGTCTCGTCTGACTCGGAGGCATAGACGGCAGTGGAGTGACATGGATACTCGTGTTCAGGGTATAGATACCGAGCAATCCACGAGGTAGATGGGCATACATGTACTCTATAAGCTCAACTAGACCAGGATGGCGCCCAAAGTGATTTAGTATCTCCATCATCCAAGTGCCGTATGCAAATGGATCGGATGAACCTGGATCCATAAAGAATCTGCAAAAATAAAAGTATATACATGATTGCATCAAAGCACAAATGCAAGCTAGCACATATGATTTTGTGAAGGCAAGCCATATGCAGATGGGATCATCTCTCTAAAGAAGAACCTGGATTGCAAGCATGGGTGAAACACAGTCGCGTGTATACACTCGTCTAAAAACACGTGTATATGCGCATGAACGTCTGTACAAACAAGATACACGTAGACATACACGCGTTCCTACACGCGGCCTGTGCAAAAAAAAATTTCAAAGCGACCGATCTCCGACAAATCGTCCTTATAAAAGAAGCCCATTGTCACAATCGTTCACAAAAGTACTACCAAAGAAGGAGAAGGAGGGAGACAAATGCATGAAGGAAAGAGACTAGCATAAACAAATGGAAGGAAAGAGACAGGACAAAAGACAAACTGACTCACCTCTGAAAAAGTGAGTCTTCTTTTTGGCTGGTTTCCTTCACCCGTGTGTGCTCCTTGTCTGCTCCTTGCACTTAGGTTTAGTGCTCTGTTGGAAGAGGCGGTGACAAAGGAGGGCAAATCTTAGTTTGAAAATGTTTATTTGGAGTAGTCGGGTTTCTTTAGGTATAGACAGGTCGTCGCGTGTAACAGCGCGTGTATTTTTGCGTTTATAATAAATCAGCTGCGTTTATACATGCAATTTTTAGGATATAGCCGCGTTTATACACGCGATTTTCAGGAAGTAGCCGCATTTATACATGCAATTTTCAGGATGTAGACACGCTGATACACATAATTTTAAGGATATAGAAGCGTTGTTACACGTGATTTATAAAAATTTTTATACTTTCATTAAAAACTAATTATGATTTTGTGTTTGCTCTTTTGTACATAGGATGTCATCAACCTCCTCAAGCAGTTCTGGAGTGAGGATGAGACAATGTGTCATCATAATCGCGATGTGTGGTTTGGACAAAGGATCAAGTGTATGTGTAATCGATGTCAAGGATGCATTGTATGAGCACGTCGAATTACCTTGAATCACATCTCCATGTATGAAGAATGGAATCAAACAGGTTTAGAGGTGAGTAGATGCATTATTATAACTATTGGCTATATTATTATTCTAACTTATATTTATATTTTAACACGTTTGAAAACATCGGATAAACATGCATGTCTAATTTGTGGCCCTTCGTTAGTACATGAGTATGCTGACGGTTTGTGTAAGACCATATTCGATAATCATCATCGATTTCTCCCGTCAGATCATCCTAAATATATTGCTAGTAAGAGTAACATTCCTCCACAAACACTTCGTGCAAAAGATTGGAAGCGTATTTGGGAGTCTACAAATATTCTTCCTCCAGATGGCATGAACAGGTATAGTAATGTTTTTCAATCTTGTTTTGTGTAGTCTCTAATTGGATTAAAGATCACATAGAGCAATCCCTTGTGTAGGTACTCCATTTTTTTCGGCTGCCATATTGGACCCATCTTAAGATCAACCATCTTCTTGATCCCATGCACATCTTCATGAATGTGGGATCTGGTATTTGGGAACATGTTATTGGTAAACGAGACAATGTTAGCGTATGGGAGGACTTGCGGGTCACAGGACGTATCAAGCTTGGCCACACGAGAGGAGGGTTGGCACGTTCGTCTTCCGCCTGCACCATGGATTATATCAAAGAAACAGGAGAAGCAGGTAAAGCAGGCCATCACCACTTTGTGTACTCCCACTGGATGCACGAGATCATTGGAGGAAGCCTTTACAACCACTAAGAAAAGAGGCGTTGAGCAACTATATGGGTTGAAGTCCCACGATTGGCACAAGATGCACCAAGTAAGTGTTTTCCAAGTCTTGTACGTTGAAATTAAATTTTGTAATGCCATAAACCATACATACATGTGCTCTTATGTGCGCACTTCATACTACCTACTAGCATCGACCATTGTGCAAATAAGAGTTTGAAAAAATGTATTTATAAGATGGGCGAGCTTGTGAGGTATGTAAAACCCATGTCAGATCACCCTTCATTATACCTTGCAAAATGAACGTGCATGAGGTATCATTTATTTTTCAGATATGTTAGTTCCAAAGCAATTGATCCAGCCACGTTGGATGATGCGCGTGTTATGGTAGTGGAGGTGGTTTGTTTGGTAAAGGAGACTTTTCCACGAACATTGTGCATTTAGTGGACGAAATTGCTTTATGTGGCACGATGCATGCACGTTGGATGTTCTTCCTAGAGCGCTTCATGAAGACCTTAAAAGACTTTGTGAGGCAAAGTGCAAGGCCCGAAGGAAGCATGGCCGAGGGTTGGTTGATACAAGAGTCTCTTGTATATATTTCAGAATTTTTTGGTCAGGTGGACAGCTCTTTGCCCCACGACTATGGAGCAATGACGAGGACTTGAGGATGACCTCTATTGTGCCTCAAGGAAAAGGATAGAGTAAAGTAATTGATAGAACATTGATTGATGATCTCAATTTCACTTGCATCCTTAATAGTGATGTGATGAGCAGATGGGTTTCAAGATATGAGAATGCAAAGACAAAAAGGCAAGTAGAAAGAGCTCTCTTTCGGAGGCAACATGGCTCTCGTAAGGCGTACCCTAAGCATCTAGCAATACTTCCGAATGATATCCATGTTGATTGGTTGCATGAGAAAATGGAGAGAGTAGAGAGCGGCGAGGGGCTGCATATCATGGCAGAAGAATGGGAGTATGCATGAGGATGCATGTTAGAGGTACATAGAACTAATGTTTTGCATTAGTTGTAAGTGATCTGCTTTTAATATTTATTCACATTGCTTATACAAATATTGCTTCTATTTTGGTCCAGTGCATTATGTTCAATGCTATATGGTGTGAAGGCAAGCATTTTCGAACACAAAGAATTGATGAAAAGAGGAATACACAAGATTGCGGTATCATTAGTAGCTTTGAGGGAGCTAATGCAAAAATGGATGATTATTGTGGCACAATCCAAGAAATATTTAGGCTTGACTTTCGTCGCTTCTTTGTGTATGTTTTGGATGTCAAATGGCAAATGAACGTGGTGGAAAAAGGGCCTAATGCAAAGATAAAACGCCATGCAAGTGGCTACGTAACTATTGACTCTACAAAGTTTTGGCAAACAAAGAAAGATAGGCTCGTATTGCCACAACAATGTGAGTAGGTATGCATTTTTTTACTAATGTGTTTCATGTACATATATATCTAAGCTCGCGTACCCCTTCACTTTTGATATGCTAATTAATTACTGCAGTATGTGTATTTGAGTAGGTTATCTATCTGCCAATGGTGCATGACATTAAATGGTGGTACATCATCCCTATTGCACCACGTTCCAAAGTGATGTATAATACATTCACTGATATGGAGTATATGGAGGATGTAACAAGCCGCAATGAAGATGATGTCGAACATGCCAATGAAGATGTTGTGATCGATGATCAAGAAATAAGAGATGATCATGATAATGAGAATGAGCGTGCCATTTCTCATGATCATAAGAATGACCCTACCATTGAGGATGATGGTGACGTTGATGAGGATGATCAAGACATCGATACCATTATCAATGGACAGAATATCGATAGTGGAATAAATTTAATCATAGCCTTATAAATTGATCAAATGGATATTGATGTTGATCGTTTGGCAAGGATGGATCTTATTGAAGATGAGATTGAACCCTAACCAATCCATCACTGTATGACATTTCTATTGTATATGTTGTCTTTTAATTATCATCTCATGATTTATTTTTGAATATATTTCATTGTTGTAAATGTATATAGTGGGATTGTGTAATGATATATACTGTAATGTACTATGAGATGGTTACAAGAAAATAGTTTTTAATTTTGTAAAGGAATGGAGTTTTTCTTAATAAAAATCTTGCGTGTAATAATGCATGTATATTTGCGTGTATATACACGCGCTAATACACGTGTTTCTGAAACCAGTATACACGCGAATTTAGATGCCAATATACACACGTTGGTAGACGCATTTTTGAAACTTCAATACACGTGAATTTAGATGCCAATATACACACGCTGGTAGACGCGTTTCTGAAACTTCAATACACGCGAATTTAGATGCCAATATACACGCGCCCGATACTACTCACATACATGCGCGACCATACATGTGCCCGATACTACTCATATACATGCACGACCATACACGCGACCATACATGCGCGACCATACACGCGCCCGTAACTTATCGCGTGTATTGAACGCGTGTATGGCAGCAGTGTCTTGTAGTGATACGGCCTTATGTATAGTGCTTTATGCATAAGCTTTACGCATAATGCTCATTCATGCTTTATGCATAAGCCTCATGCATAAGCTTTATGCATAATGCTTTATGCATAAGGCCTTATGCATAGTGCTTTATGCCTAATGATTTATGCATAAGCCTCATGCATAGCTTTATGCATACTGCTTTATGCATAAGCCTCATGCATAGCTTTATGCATAATGAATGTTGAGGGATAACTCATGTGTATTATTAAAGTGTCCATTTGGGCTTTGTTATGTGTGTGTAGAAAGATGTCTCACACTCTAGATGAGACACCGGCTTACTCTCCATCCTTCTCTTCATATGCCATGTCGCCTGACCAACTCATGGGTTTTTACCCACAAGCCACGCCCGAGCAAAGAGCGATGGCACAACAATATTTTGGGAGAGGGGCGGGCACTTCGACCACACCATCAGGCACCACCACTGCTAACCCTAGTTCAGCCACTAGAAACCCTCCCTCAGGTGACTCATCCACTCGCAGAGCACAACGCTCGAGTAATGGAGGTGGAGGCGGTTTTTGTCCAAGTGGGGGCACGGATGGGTCTACACCCCCACGTGAGCGTCCTTCCCCATCTAGTGCCAGAAGCACCCCACGCTCGCAATCATCGCGATGTTTCGACACACAGCCCATACCTACCGCGCCGGTGGAGAAAAATTTTACACAATTGTCAATGGCAATGTGGTTTTGGATAATGTCGGGCAAGAGATGAAGAGCTGTATCCGCGAGCTTTGCCATATTGTCTTTGCAAATGACTTTTTGACTTTATGGCCAAAGTTGGATAAAGACAAGAAAGAGATTGAGAGCTCTTTCTTGATTCTATGGGTGGTGGTGCATGGCCGTTCTTAGTTGGTGGAGTGATTTGTCTGGTTAATTGGACGTCATGAAACATTGGCGGGGAGATGTGACTAGGAGAGTGAAGATAGGAGGTGAGAAGCCTTGGTACATGATGACCGAGGATTGGAATGAGGAGAGGCAAATCATGTTGAAATCCCCAACGCTACAAGCAACAAGAGGATGTGGCCAAAGCCTGAATGGAGAGCATAGGAAGCTCTCACCTTGGAAGCGGCGGTTAGGATGCATTCCATGTCTACTTTGTAAGTATCAACATTTATCTTGTATGTTTCATTTGATGTTATGTCTACTTTGTAAGTATCAATGCTTATCTTGTTGTTTTGCTACTTTTAGAATCAAGTGGTTGGTCGGCAACGAGAGAACAGGAGGACATTGCTCGCCGCCATAACACATACTTTCTTTTGGAGAAGCTTGAGCGAGAAAGCACCAACCTCAATTGGGGGCGCATTGTAGATATGGTAAGTACGGCAAGCCTTAACCTTATGATTTTTATACTTGCTTTGCCTTGTCATGTTAGATCGTTGTATTGGTATACCAAAAAAAGCATTTTGTATGGTTTTTGCAGGGACCAATGCTGCCTGATCCTGAGTGAGGGCTCCGCATAGAGTGGCCTTGCCCATGTCTTTCCCCTTGTACATACACATTTTGGTCAGCTCACATCTTTGTTTGAGCTTGTATAGATTGTATGCAAATTTTGACTTATCTTGTTGGAGCTTGATATGTAAATTTCAATTTTGTCTTATCTCGTCAGAGCTTGATATGTAAATTTCACATCTTGCAATATAATTTGGCCATTGTTTACACTTGTGTGAATTGTATACCTACTTTGTAATGTCGAAAACATTATGGCACTCTAACTTTTTCAACAAATTCGCTTCATTCTTCACATCAGAGTACAGTTGCCTTTGGTACTCTATAAATTTGGCATAACGGTGCATCCAGCTACTACAAGACTACAGCTAGATGCAACATTATGCCAAAAAAAATTAATACCTGCACGCGTCGACAGTTTCCTGCATCTGTTGAAAATAGCATCGAAAGTTTCTTGCATCCGTCGAAAAGAGCATCGAAAGTTTCCTGCATTCATCGAAAACAACATCTAAATGATAGTCAAAATAAGTGTCAAAATACCAATCGAAATAACCGTCAAATAGTAGTCGAAATGTCAATCGAGATAGTCGTAAGTAGCACTACAAGGGATCGGGCTCATACCCGTGCTCCTAGCCGCTAAAAATGACTTATGGAAAAAAGTTACGGGCTCGTGCATCAGCGCGTGTATCATCGCGGCCAGAGACATGCGTGTAAAAGTGCGTGTATAGAAATAGTTAGACACGCTGATACACGGATTTTCCTAACCTAGTGGAGAGACAACAGCATAAGTGGTTTGTAGGGCTGTATATCCACGTCTCTTACAACCGGCGTGCAATGCTGAGGCAGAACCTCTCATTGGCCATGATTTTGATAAAGCTGAAAATGACGCGTGGTGTCATTCTATATCTTTCAACGCCTCAAAATTTCAGACTTGCTTGCCGAGTTTATAGACTCTTTAGTTGATTTATCCCTAAGGAGAAAATAATAGCTCCCTTCGCAGTTAGAGAACTTATGTAACAGGGCATGACTATGGCCCAGTACGGTCCTCTTATATGTCTTTCGAGGAGATTTTGAACTCAGAGCCGAGTTGCTCTATGTACATATTGCAACTTTTATATAAATAAAGAAACGTTTTCCGGTTAAAAAAATTCCTGTTGGATAAATGATTGTTTATGGGCGAACGATCTGCTGCTGCTGATAAAGAAAAAAAAATCTGTTATCGGACATATGTCATAGATCTCCATTAAGATCTTGTCTTGTATAAGAAATTGTTTTCCGAACTCTTAAGTCTTAGGATCTCGTGAATAATATCAAAATAAAAATTTAATAATATATAAAATTTGGCAGAATCATGAGACGAGGAAACCGTGGTCGTCAGCCAGACCCTGTCTCTGAAGATGACGAGCTTGACCTTGATGTTCGCAAGGCTCTTCATAGGTCTCAGCCAGGACCCTTCAAAGGAGAAGGGGAGAACCTGGGTGAGGCTGTGGAGAAATGGGTGGAAGCCTTGGAAGAGTATTTTGACGTCACAGGATACAATCATCAGAGCAATTGACTAATAAAGATCAACTGAGAAGCCAAATATGTCAAAAATTTATCAAGAAACTCAAAAAGGTTGTAATTGTGTGATATAATTCATACAATTTGATATTCAAACTCAAAAATTCATAATTTAGTAATTGGGTTTTCAGATGGAAGTACCGTAATTGTATGGAACCCCGACTTGCTTGAGGCCTAGACATGATGGTATCTATCTTATAGTTCCAAGTATCATGACTACCCGTATATACCAAGAGTATATCTGCAGCTCTTTACTGACAGTATATACGAGTAAATCTAAGACTTGAAATTATAAGCGTTAATGCTATCCAGATGATGATTTTGAATGTGGTTGATATGATTTTTTATTCTGTTTGAGAATTGATGAACTAATTTGGATTCTGATTGAAAAATGATGATTTTTGAAATTTAGTTGAAATATTATAACCTGAGCGAAACCACAATGTGGATGATTGGGACGAGTCCCTGTAATGATAAATGATGAAAATGATTTCAGCAAATCACTATGAGATTAGTGGATTGTGCTGTCAAATTGCTACTGTTAATACTTGAGACGGTAGATCAAGTTAAGGGATGACAACTTGAGAACTTGCTTAACTAAAATTCCCGTGGAGGAATGCTCAGAAGGAAATTTTTCGGTCTAATGGACCATTATCGTGTTAAAGATATGAATGATATGATCTAAATGAATTATTATTTAATGATGAGTTCTATATAAGGAATATTTATCCCAGTATTCTGTTGGGTTGACCAGAATCTAAGGAACCCAGAATAAATTGGATCTTTGCGAGATGAGGATATCTCGCACCTTTTTAAGTGGGGTAGAAGTTTGTAAGATTCCTCCCCCCAACCTTCGAGGTATACAGGAGTAAGAATCTCCCTTTCTGATCTTAAAATTGTTCCCTCTCTAAAATAAAAGAAAGATTTTGTTTAAAAGGGAAGACACTTTCCCCAGATTACCTTATCAGAAGCCCACCTGTTTTAAGAATTCAGAACAATGAGTTCAGAAGTGAGAACCGGTGTTTTGGATGCCAAGGTTTTTGTCATCACTTAAAAGATTGCCCGACTCCTACCATGAAAAGGGCACAGGGAAGTCTAGAATCCAAATTTAGAGACCAATTCCTTCATACCAATCTAATCAGGGTCCGTCTCGGACAAGATTGCTTAAACTAGGTCCAACCCATTGATTAGGGTCGAGATGACCAGTCAAATGCTTGGCGACTTAGAGCAACAGATGCAGGCAATTCATAAAGATATAAACGCTGCCCAGGATCGACAGAGACAATATACAGATAAGAAGAGGACAGTCAGAGAATTCAAAGAAGCAGTTATAGTCTTCATTTGATTACGGACCAAAAGAATTTCTTTATCTCTAGGGGAGTATAAGTAGCTATAGGTGACTTAGCCTACAAACTTCTTTTATCTTCTCATCTCAAAGTTTTTAATGCCTTCTATAGAAATATGTGCCAAACCCAAATCATGGAAAGACGGTAAAACTTCAATGGCAAGATACCGTTGGCTTCTAGGTTACGCTAACTCCTTTCTTTATATAAGTCGTAAACTTTACTTATCGCTCACAGTAATCTTACTTCCATCGATCTCCCTTCTTCTTAATCTCCTTCATGGCTTGGCAACAGGAATTAGTTTTATCCGTGATGATTTCTCACCTTCAAGACGCAAGTGAGTCTGTGAAGAAGGATTTTATAGAACAGTATGAGCGCTCACTTTTTCCTCACTTGGGAACATCTGTAGCTCAGACCAAATGGCGGACCTATCAAGACATAACTAGGGTAACACCTTGGGGTCAGCAACACTTTCGTAATAATGTCCACTTGGCCATGGTTATTGAAGCCTTAGGTTTGGGTCCCCGATACTACTGCGTCATGAGATCAAGACATCTTGGGTTTTCTGAGCGGGTCTTCTTACTGGCGTGTTTTCTTCCTCATCAGAAGATATGTCTTTACCCCGTTTTTGGCTTGCCTCTCAGAGGTCCTTTTGTTAGATCACCTCATACCACTGAGATAGGTGCGGCAATAACCAACAGAATTATTCCCATAGATGAGTTACCTTATACTTGTGCAGCTTGTGAGTGCTGCTTTTGTGACCATATGATGGACGGGCTTATGGAAGTGTAAAGAGTTCTTCTATCTTTACTGTATAAGTTCCGAGAATGAATAAAGTTTAAATCTTGTTCTTATCTTGAATCTTGCTCTCTTGAGATTTTTTTTAATTGGTGGTTAATCTTAATTAAAAAATTTTCTCTCAGTCTCATACTTGTGCATCTTGCGAAATTACCCCCAGTTTGCGAGATGAGGGCATCTCGCGTTTTTTCAAGTGGGAGAGAATGTAAGATTTCTCCCCAGCCTCTCAAAATGTCCAGCACCTTCTCCTGTAATCAATCCCTCTTCAGAAATATAAAAGACTTGTTCCTAACTGTTTTAACCTAGAGAGGGAAAATATTCTAGAGAGAGAATATTCAGAATTTTAATATTTTTGGATAGAAAATTATCTCATCTTATTAAAATAAGTTCCTTTGAAACAGAAATTCAAAAAGAACTTTCCAATGTGCAATTGGAATTAATTAGAAATGGGTATAAAGGACCTTAGCCTAAGGGTCTAGATTTTCAGAAATTTTTGGATTATGGTCCAATTAAGGTTCCTATGGGCCAATAGCATCAATCCATGTGTAGGAAGGAGATAAATCCAATTTGTAAAGAAGATACCCAAAAAAATGAGTAAATGCTCACATAAGATGAAGAGTTGAAAATGTACAAGGTTTATTAGTAAAAAACTATGAGCAATATTAAAAATATGAGATATGTAAGGAAGGGGAGTTCTTTAAAGGAGGTGCATATTTCACATAAGATGAAGAGTTCAAAATGTACAAGGTTTATTAGTAAAAAACTATGAGCAATATTTAAAATATGACATATGTAAGGAAGAGGAGTTCTTTAAAGGAGGTGCATATTTCACATGCTTGAATGAGTTTTAAACTCATAAAAATTGAGATATTTCATCTCTCCTCTCTCCTAATTCAAGTCTAGTTCCAAAAAGTTAGCTTAACTGACCTAAAAATGGTCAAAAATTGACCAAACTGATTTGGAAAATTCTAGAATCAGTTTGTTTTGGTTAGAAGCTCAATTTTTCCTATAAATAGAAGCCTCCCCTTGTTGAAAAATAGATAGTGTTTATGCATCGTTACTCTACTCCACCCAAGCCAAGAACTGTGAATTCATTTAATAATTCACTAGTTGGAGCTTCCCTCTTTCTTCAATCCCCATTAGTGTCTCCATCAACATACTTAACCAATTGATTGGTTGGGGGCCTCTACCGTGAACAAAGAATCAAGCAAATTATAAGGTAATTAGTGAATTTTGATCATTTTCTATAATTTCTCAATGTTTCTCTCTTCTCAATCCCTCTCAAGCTTGAGAAGCTTAATTGGAATGGTTTTTGAATGCTATTCAAGTTAATTTATGAATGTTAGTGAAGAGTTACATAATTTGATGAATGCTATTGAAGTTAATTGATTAATGATAGTTAAGAATTACATAAATTTTCATTTATGTTTAATTCTAATGGTTTTTATGTAATTTCTCTCTCTCACTCAAGAAATGGTCATACTCATGACCCATTCTCAATCCAAATGAAGCTTTTCATAAAGCTTTTCCTTAATCCAAGATTAAGCTATGCTTGAGGCTAAATTAATGGTTTTTTTCTTTGCTTTTAGTTTATGTATATTGATGATTCAATCCATTATGGATTGATGATCCAACTAGAGACCATTCTAATTATTTCCTTAATGATAAGCTTTATCTCTTAGAAAATTTGAGATTTATCAGTCATAGCAACGGAGCTATGGCAAAATTTTTATAAAAATTATGCATAATATAATTTTATTCAAAGCATGAAAAGAGGACTTCCTACCATATTCTAGGAATTATCATCCTAGATTAATTAAAAGATATTCATTGTAATCATAGAGAAATTGATATTATGCATAATTGATTTTCATACATAGAGGTATGCATAAAAGATTATTATTTTAACATAAAAGTGTTACTTTTATCAATTTTCATTTTCATGCATAGAAGTATGCATAAAGGATTTTTTTTTAATATTAAAAGTGTTACTTTTATCATTTTTAATTTTCATGCATAGAAGTATACATAAAGGATAATTTTTTTATATTAAAAGTGTTACTTTTATCATTTTTCATTTTCATGCATAGAAGTATGCATAAAGGATAATGTTTTTATATCAAAAGTGTTACTTTTATCATTTTTAATTTTCATGTATAGAAGTATGCATAAAGGATATTTTTTTTATATCAAAAGTGTTACTTTTATCATTTTTAATTTTCATGCATAGAAGTATGCATAAAGGATATTTTTTTTATAGTAAAAGTGTTGCTTTTATCACATTTGAAATTATTGCATAGAGATATGCATAAAAGATGATTATTATATTGTAAAAATGTTACTTTTGTCATAATTGGTTTTGATGCATAGGGTTATGCATAAAAGATATTTTTATCCTAAAAGTGTGATTTTCATCATAAATAGATTTTATGCATAAATTAGATGCATAAGAGAAATTCTTTTATTCTAAAAGTGTAATTCGTACTAAATTGAATTTATGCATAAGAAGATGCATAAAAGATTGATTTTAATTCAAAAGTGTCTTTCTCATCTAAATTGTTATGCATAAGAAGATGCATAAAAGATTGATTTTAATTCAAAAGTGTCATTCTCATCTAAAATGAATTTATGCATAGGAAGATGCATAAAAGATTGAATTTTAATTCAAAGTGTCATTCTCATTTAAAATGAATTTATGCATAGGAAGATGCATAAAAGATTGATTTTTATTTCGAAAGTGTTAGTATCCTTAAATGGAATTTATGCATAATTAGATGCGTAAAGAAATTTTATATTAAATATAAGAATTCTCTTATATTCTATAAATAGATATGGGAAGGGATAGGATGTGATAAGACGTATATGAGAAGAGTTATGATGTGATAAGATGAGTTAGGATGTGATAAGATGAGTTAAGATGTGATAAGAGATCTATGGGCTGAGTTAGGATGTGATAAGATGAGTTAAGATGTGATAAGAGACCTATGGGATGAGTTAGGATGTGATAAGATGAGTTAAGATGTGTATGGGATGAGATAAGAAGTGTATGAGATGAGATAAGATGTATATGGGTTGTGATAGGGCGAGAATGGATGTGATGTAAAAGAATAGATGTGAAGGCGTATGAGGCCATATGAATGGAAATGTAGAAATAGATGAATGTAGATGTGGATGTATGAAGGTGAAAGTGGATGTATGCATGAAAATGTATATGCATAGATGTGAATGTGGATGTAGATGTATGCATGAAGATGTATAAGCATAGATGTGAATGTAGATGTAGATGTGGATGTATAGATGTGAATGTGAATGTGGATGTATACATGAGGATGTATATGCATAGATGTGAATGTGGATGTAGATGTGGATGTATAGATGTGAATGAGAATGTGGATGTGGATGTATGTGAATGTGGATGTGAATGGGAATGGAAATGTGGATGTGAATGGGAATGTGGATGTGGATGTGGATGTATGTGAATGTGGATGTAGATGTGGATGTATAGATGTGAATGTGGAATGTGGATGTAGATGTATGTATGTATGTGGATGTAGATGTGGATGTATAGATGTGAATGGGAATATGGATGTGGATGTATGTGAATGTGGATGTAGATGTGATTGTATAGATGTGAATGTGGAATGTGGAGGTGGATGGATTTATGTATGTGGATGTAGATGTGGATGTATAGATGTGAATGGGAATGTGGATGTGGATGTATGTATGTATGTGGATGTGGATGTATGAATGAGGACGTGATAGTGGATGTATGCATGTGGGTGTGGATGTATGGATGTGGATATGGATGTGTATGTATCAATGTGGATATGGGATGTGGATGTATAAATGAGGATGTGAAAATGGAGGTAAGCATGTAGATGTGGATGTATGGATGTGAATGTGGATGTGGATGTGGATGTATGGATGTGGATATGGATGTGAATATATGATATGTGATGTGAAGGAATCTGAAGTGAAGAGATGGAAAATGATGTGATTGGATGAGTACATATATAAATGGAATGTGGAATAAGTAATGTGGATTAATGAGGGATAATGTGGATTAATGAGGGATAATGTGGAAAAATGAGAGTTAATATAGAAACTGTATTTGTAAACTATTGTAAATGCTGTTTGTAAATGGCTGTTTTATGTCAAGAATGCTGGGGAAGCATTTTGACCGTCTTGTGATTAAGGTCGTGGAGACCTAACTGTTAAAGTTGCAACTGCTGATGGAGAGTCAATGGAGGACGTCTCGCGTAGCAAGGTCGGCCGAGGTCTTGACCAGTCTCGGTTCGATTAAAAATGGTGAGCTTCCGGTACGGTGGATGAGGGACCAAGGAAGCGGCCTATGAGTGAAGCGCTAGGTCACCTGCGAAGGATCCTAGAGGGTGCTGACCATACGGTGCTCGGGCTCTCGGTCGCCTAGGATACCCACACGTGCGTCGAGGAAGATATTGGAACAAGGAGTAAGAGTTGTTTTGTGAAACCGGGCATGGATCTGGTTGATTGACCTTGCTGGTCTTCAATGGATGAGTCCATGGCTCTTTATATGGATCTGTTGGTTGATCTTGCTGATCTTCAACGAGAGTCCATCTTGATTTTTACAAGTGATTATATTGCCGAGTATTATGGGCTAGGAACTATTGAAAAGGCCCCTGTGTGGACAGGTGGTGAGCGTTCTAGTTGCCAATGATGCCATAGATACTCTGATGAAGGAATGATGGGAAATTATGAATCAACCGGATAAATTGGAAGATTGTGATCAGTGGTACTATGGTTTCATTAAAGGATTGTTTTAAAGTTAGCTGATGCTAAGAAAAAGGCAATTTCATATTGGGTGTGTAAGTGGTGTGGCTAGTTTTATGTTTGCATGAACTTCTGGCTAGGGGGCCTTGGAACTCTTTTCCTTGGTACCCGGGACAAAACCTAACCAAATTCCAAATTGGATCCCATCACTACAGTGGTTGGGCGGTTGGCTAACCCATGGGATCGGATGGGGTTAGGCTGGACTGATGGATCCATAAATCGAGACTCAATTTCTGTTATTACGATAGATAAAGTAAATCTCGGATAGTAATTGTTCTATGGATAGGAATCAACGGCTGTGCCTCTTGATGGGGAAAAAAGCATTGATCCCAATGATCCAAGTGCAGGATTCTTCCTTAATCCGACCGAGTATCTTTATAGGTGCAGTCGGATCAGCGTGATCAGTAATGATCTTGACTACGTTAGAGTAAAAAGTTATCTTGGTGGAATCGCCCGTGATTTCCGGGTAAGGGAAGTTTTTCCGTGTTCGGTTTTGGAAAAACCGATGGATTAGTCTCTTGTCCGGATATCCGTGGGTGAGGCTCCGAGTGTGGGTCCCTGCCCCGCGCATGAAGTGCTACTTCCGCTGCTAGTACCCCGAATCCGTCGCATGGTGGGGACAGGGATCTCACACACATTCACATCTATCCACATCCATCCATTCATTCACATGCACATCTATCATGTCACATCTCATTCTCATCCATTTACATCACATATCACACCCATTCACATATCATCACATCTCATTCATATCTCATCACATTCACATCCACATCCATTTACATCACATCATATCTCATCCACATCTCATCACATCCACTCATATCTCCTCACATCACATTCACATCTCCTCTTATCACATTCACATCTCATCTAATCACATCGCATCCATTTACATCTCATCACGTTCATTTACATTCATTCAGATCCACATCACATCTTATCACATCACTTTTAGTACCATTTTCTACTTTCGATATACTGATAGGACTTTTCTAAGTTTCTGCCAATTGCTTAGCCTAGTTGAAGGTACTTTTTCTTGATCCCATTGAATCTACGTATGAGAGTGTTGTTGAAGGTTTAAAAAGGGAAAATAAACCTTATCAGAATTGAATAGTAAAAACTTAGAAAAAGCACTTACATATTGTATTTTCATTCCTTAAGCTTCATTAATGAGAACTAATTCTAAACTTTTGTTTACTCATTGGGTCCTCGATCCTCCCAGGGATTCCAGATTCTCTTTTTTGAATAAGACTTATCCAAGTTTTCTCGATGGATATTTTCACATTCTTTCTCAAATTTCTCAAGTAAGATATATTCAATATTCTTCTTTTTAAATAAAAGATTCATGGGATTTACAAAAATCAATTCTACCCATATTTTCCCAATGAAAATAATAAACTCAAAATTTCACTTTTGATAAATACTCATAATTTGAACTATGCCAAAAATTTCTCGTTTAACATTTAATTATTTGGATCTCGAATATCATGGGAATTTCTCTTTTTGCATAAAAATAAATGTAACAAAAATTACTCTTTTCTCATAATCAATTAATTATGCATAATTACATTTTTTTTCCATGAATATGATGAAAATCATTCTTTTTGCATAGGTTATCTAAAGTATGGTAGGAAGTTCTCTTTTGGCATTATGTATAAAAATACGATATGTATTATTTTAAGAAAAATTTGCCATAGCTTTGCTGCTATTACTGATAATTCCTAATTTTTTCTAAAAGAATAAAAGCTTGTAATGAAAATATAATAGTAGTTCCTCTTTTATGCTTAAAATCAAACTATGAATTTAAATCATAATTTTAACCATAATTATAAACATAACTATGACTATCCCAGTAGATTAAGCTAATTTCAACATTCCTCTTTTTCTAAATTGTTAAGATAACCCATTTCTCATTTAGAATGAATAAAAGTAATCTTTATTTACTCATAAATAATCTAAAAAAGTATTAACCACTATTTTCACTAATTCATAATCATGAAAATATAAATTCTTATCCTCTAGCTTATCGAGCCTAGAGTTTAGATTTGAATTAAGAGATTATAATTGAGAAGCATCCTTTTCCAAGAGATTTAGCCATAAAGATGGCTACTCTTTTAGAGAGATAGAGATTTACTTAAAGAAAGTATTATAATTAAGTATAACGATTAACTTAATGCTAATCAAATATTAAAAATCTTAGGGGAAGCTTGTTTTGAATAAAAACTAGCATTTTGAAAGCTTCTCAAGCTTGAGAGGGGTTGAGAAGAAGAAAGTTATTGAGATAATTTGAAAAAACCATGTAAGTCAATTTTACCTCCAAGTTTGGCTTGATTCTCTAATAGCAGTGAAGCCCCCAACCAATCAATTGGTCCACCAAGAGGAGAAGAACAACTTCAAGAGTTGTTGGAGAGAGAGAAAAGCTCCAAGCTCCCAAGAGAGAGGAAAAATTAGGGGATAACAGAAAATATGATTATTTTAATATAATACTGGCATATGGAATATCTCCAATATGAAAATACAAAGGAATGAGGGTCTATTTATAGGTGAGGGAGGCCACTAACCAAGTCCAACTAGGTTCTAGAATTTTCCAGGTTCAGTTTGACTCAATTTGGACATGATTTAGACTAGTTTGGCTCCCTTTTTTATTTAGTTAGATCCAGGAGAGAGGAGAGATAAAAATATCACATTGTTTTGAATTAAAAAACCCTTCCACACATGTGAAATAGGCACCTACCTCAAAGGTCCCCCTTTCCTTACCAAGGTGTTAGAAATGCATCATTTCTCCAAAATATCTCATTGTTTTAGTAATATCTCTTAATTTTTAACTAATAAACCTTGTACTCAAACAAGTCTTCATCTTATGTGAGCATTTACTCTTTTTTGGGTATTTTCTTTTATTCTTTGGATTTATCTCATCCCAACACTTGGATTAATCCAATTGGCCCATTGGAACCTTGATTGGACCATAATCTATTTTTTTTTTTGAAAATGTAGACCCTTAGGCTAAGGTCCCTTATAGCATTTTCAATTAATTCCTAATGCACATTGAAAAGTTCATTTTGAACTTATGTTTCAGGGGAATCCATTTTAGACACTAGGAGAATTTTAAGATCCAAAGATATCTCAATTTTGAATTATCTCTCTCTAGACATTTTTTCTCTCTAGGTCAAAACAGGGTAAAACAAGATCTTTCTTCCATTTCAGAGAGGGGAATGATTATAAAATTAGAAGAGGAGGTTCTCACACCTTTATACCTCAAAAGCTGGAGGGAGGAGTCTTACATCCTACTCCACTTAAAGAACGTGAGATGTCCTTATCTCACAGCTTTGGAGAATAATCTCTTTCAACTTAAGATCCAACTAATTCTGGGATTCCTTATAGTCCAGTCAACCCTCACATAATCCTAGGATAAAGATCTCTTCTACAAGAAGAACATACAGAACTCATTATCATAAGAAAATCCAGATAGACTCTCCGTTTTGAAGTTCACCAAGATCAACCAAGAGATCCATATAAAAGAGCCATGGACTCATCTGTTGAGGACCAGCAAGGCCAATAAACCAGATCCATGCCCGAGTTCAGAAAACAGCTCTAACTCCTTGTTCAATTTTCTTCCCCGACACACGTGTGGGTATCTTCGGCAAACAAAAGCCCAAGCATCGTATGGTCAGCACCCTCTAGGCTCCTTCGCAGGTCACCTAGCGCTTCACTCTCAAGAAACTTCCTTGTCCCTCATCCATCGTACCGAAAGCTCACCATTTAAATCAAATCGAGGCTGGTCAAGACCTCGACCGGCCTTGCTACCCAAGACGTCCTCCATTGAATCTCTGTCAGTTGTTGCAACTTTATCACTTAGATCTCTACAAACTCATTCACAAGATGTCAAAATGCTTCCCCAGCATTCTTGACATAAAACAGTCATTTAAAAATAGGTTTTATGTAAGATACCTATTCCCACCGAGCAACCGATTCAGGATACTGGCAGCGGAAGAAGCACTTCTCGCACGGGACAGGGGTCCCACATTCGGGGCCTCACCCACCACGGATGTCCGGATAAGAGACTAATCCGTCGGTTGTTCCAAAACCGAACCCAGAAAAACTTCCTTTACCGGAAAGCACGGGTGATTCCACCAGGAAAACTTTTTACTCTAACGTAGTCAAGATCATTTCTGATCAAGCTGATCCAATTGCATCTTCAAGATACTTGATCAGATCAAGGAAGAAACTTAGGAAGAAACTTGCACTTGGATCATTGGGATCAACGCTTTTTTCCCCATTCAAGAGGCACAGCCGTTGATTCCTATCCATAGAACAATTACTGTCCGGGATTTACTTTATCTATCGTAATAACAAAAGTTGAGTCTCGATTTACGGATCCATCAGTCCAGCCTAACCCCATCCAATCCCATGGGTTAGCCAACTACCCAACCACTGTAGTGATGGGATCCAATTAGGAATTTGGTTAGGTTTTGTCCCGAGTACTAGGGAAAAGAGTTCCAAGGCCCCCTAGCCAGAAGTTCATGCAAATATAAAACTAGTCACACCACTTACACACCCAATATGAAATTGCCTTTTTCTCAGCATCAGCTAACTTTAAAGCAATCCTTTAATGAAAACCATTATGTCACTGGTGACAATCTTCCAATGTATCCGGTTGATTCAAATTCCCATCATTCCTTCATCAGAGTATCTATGGCATCATTAGCAACTAGAACGCTCACCACCTGTCCACCACAGGGGCCTTTTCAATAGTTCCTAGCCCATAATACTCGGCAATATAATCACTTATCAAGATGGACTCTCGTTGAAGATCAGCAAGATCAACCAACAGATCCATATAAAGAGCCATGGACTCATCCATTGAAGACCAGCAAGGTCAATCAACCAGATCCATGCCCGGTTTCAGAAAACAACTGTTACTCCTTGTTCCAATATCTTCCTCGACGCACGCGTGGGTATCCTGGGCGACCCAGAGCCCGAGCACCGTATAGTCAGCACCCTCTAGGATCCTTCGTAGGTGACCTAGCGCTTCACTCATAGGCCGCTTCCTTGGCCCCTCATCCACCGTACTGGAAGCTCACCATTTTAATCGAACCGAGGCTGGTCAAGACCTCGGCCGACCTTGCTACGCGAGACGTCATCCATTGACTCCCCGTCAGCAGTTGCAACTTTATCAGTTAGGTCACCATGACCTTAATCCATAAAACGGTCAAAATGCTTCCCCACCAGCATTCTTGACATAAAACAGTCATTTACAAACAGTCACAAAATACAGTTTCTATATCGAATTCCGTCTTTCCACATTATCCCTCCTCAATCCACATCACTTATTCCACATTCCCTTCATATGTACTCATTCTCATCCATTCATCCATATCAACGACACATTATTTTTCATACACATTCACCTTCATTATTCTTCATACACATCCATGCATACATCCATTTTCACATCCTTATTCATACATCCACATCCACATACATACATCCATACATACACATCCACATGCATATATCCACATCTACATGCATACATCCATACATACACATCCACATGCATACATCCACATCTACATGCATACATCCATACATACACATCCACATCCTCATTCCTACATCTACATCTACATGCACATCCATATGCCTACATCCACATCCTCATTCGTACATCTACATCTACATGCACATTCATGCATCTTAATCTATACATCCACATTTACATGCACATTCACATCCATTCTCGCCTTATGACAACCCATATACATCTTATCTCTTCACATACACTTCTTATCTCATCCCATACACATCTTATCACATCTTAACTCCTCTTATCACATCCTAACTCATCTCATATACATCTTATCTCATCTTATCACATCTCATACACCTCTTATCACATCTTAACTCATCTTATCACATCCTAACTCATCTTATCACATCCTAACTTATCTCATATGCATCTTATCTCATCTTATCACATCTCATATACCTCTTATCACATCTCATACACCTCTTATCACATCCTAACTTATCCTTTATGCATACCTCTATGCAAGAATTTCAATTATGATAAAAGTAACACTTTTACAATAAAATAATCATTTTTTTGGGTAATATTTTTATAATAAAATAATAATTTATATATTTTTTTCATTTCTATGCACGAAATTCAATATGATGAAAATAACATTTTTATAATAAAATAATAAAATATTCATCTTTTATGCATACCTCTATGCATGAATTTCAATTATGTTAAAAGTAACACTTTTATAATAAAATATTCATCTTTTATGCATACCTCTATGCATGAAATCCAATTATGCTAAAAGTAATACTTTTATAATAAAATATTCATCTTTTATGCATACCTCTATGCATGAAATTCAATTATGCTAAAAGTAATACTTTTATAATAAAATATTCATCTTTTATGCATACCTCTATGCATAAAATTCAATTATGCTAAAAGTAACACTTTTGATATAAGAATTTATCCATTATGCATACTTCTATATATGAAAATAAAAATGATAAAAGTAACACTTTTGATATAAAAATTTATCCATTATGCATACTTCTATATATGAAAATAAAAATGATAAAAGTAACACTTTTGATATAAAAATTTATCCATTATGTATACTTCTATATATAAAAATAAAAATGATAAAAGTAACACTTTTGATATAAAAATTTATCCATTATGCATACTTCTATGCATAAAAATAAAAATGATAAAAGTAACACTTTTGATATAAAAATTTATCCATTATGCATTCTTCTATGCATAAAAATAAAAATGATAAAAGTAACACTTTTGATATAAAAATTTATCTTTTATGCATAATATAAAAATTTAATTTTTCCATAATTACAATGAAATTCTTTCAATTAATCTAGGATGATAATTCTTAGAACATGGTAGGAAGTCCTCTTTTCATGCTTTGAATGAAATTATTTTATGTGTAAATTTTTATAAAATTTTGCCATAGCTTCGCTACTATGACTGATAAATCTCAAATATTTTTTTTTAAAAATAAGGCTTATCTTTAAGAGAATGATTAGAATGATCCCTAATTGGATCATTAATCCTTAATGGATTAAATCAAAAAATATCATGGAATACATAAACTAAAAGCATAGATAAAAAAACCATTAATTTGTTCTCTAGCATAGATTAATCTTGGATTAAGGAAAAGCTTTATGAAAAGCTTCATTTGGATTGAGAATGGGTCATGAGTATGACCATTTCTTAAGTGAGAGAGAGAAAAAACCATTAGAATTAAACATAAATAGAAATTTATGTAATTCTTTACTATCATTAATCAATTAACTTCAATAGCATTCAAAAACCATACCAATTAAGCTTCTCAAGCTTGAGAGGGGTTGAGAAGAGAGAAACATTGAGAAATTATATATAAAAATTCAAAATTCACCATTTACCTTACAATTTGCTTGATTCTTTGTTCACGGTAGAGGCCCCCAACCAATCAATTGGTTTAGTATGTTGATGGAGCCACCAATGGGATTGAAGAAAGAGGGAAGTGTCAAAAACTAGTGAATTATTAAAGAATTCACAGTTCTTGGCTTAGGTGGAGTAGAGTAACAATGCATAAGACACTATATTTTTTTCAACAAGGGGAGGCTTCTATTTATAGGAAAAATTGAGCTCCTAACCAAACAAACTGATTCTAGAATTTTCCAAGTCAGTTTGGTCACTTTTTGACCATTTTTAGGTCAGTTAAGCTAACTTTTTGGAACTAGACTTGAATGAGGAGAGAGGAGAGATGAAATATCTCAATTTTTATGAGTTTAAAACTCATTCAAGCATGTGATTTAGGCACCTCATTGAAGGCCCTCTTACTGATGTGTCAAAAATGGAATCCTTACACTCAAAATATCTCATATTTTTATATTACTCATAGTTTTTTACTATTAAACCTTGTACATTTTCAACTCTTCATCTTATGTGAGCATTGAAGGGACTCACCTTCCTTACCTAGGTGTCAAAATGGAATTGTTATACCCAAAATATCTCATATTCTTAATATTGCTCATAGTTTTTTACTAATAAACCTTGTACATTTTCAACTCTTCACCTTATGTGAGCATTTACTCATTTTAGGGTATCTTCTTTTACAAATTGGATTTATCTCCTCCCTACACATGGATTGATCCTATTGGCCTCTAGGAACCTTAATTGGACCATAATCCAAAGATTTCTGAAAATCTAGACCCTTAGACTAAGGTTCTTTATACCTATTTCCAATTAATTCCAATTGCACATTGGAAAATTCTTTTTGAATTTCTGTGTCAGGGGAATTCATCTTTATTATATGAGATATTTTTCTATCCAAAAATATTCAAAATATGAATATTCTCTCTCTAAAATTTTTTCTCTCTCTAGGTTAAAACAGTTAGAAACAAGTTCTTTATATTTCTGAAGACGGCTTGATTACAGGGGAATATGCTGGACATCAAAAAGGGTTGGGGGAGGAATCTTACATTCTACCCCACTTAAGAAACGCGAGATGTCCTCATCTCGCAGGTGGAGTATGATCTCTTTCATCTTCTTCTTCTTCTTCAATCACTTTCAACGTTACGCCTTGGAAGTGGACGGCCGATTTTTCCCTAGTATTCTGCTGGAGTATGGATGACTTGAGAACTGTCGGTTAAGCCCTTGGTTTTCAATTGTAGTATAGATCTGTCCTTTTTTCCTCTTCTACTTCTTCTGAAATTGTGACTACTCTGGCTGCTGCAGTCTGAGGTGGAATTCTTTCTCTTTGGTTGCCCCTGTTCTGGAAAGGAGTTCTGAGGTTACTCTGGATAGAGGCAGATGGTTGAGTTGGAGTTCTTCTGGGGTTAACTTGTCTTGGGCAAGACGGACCCTAATTAAACTGGTATGAAGGAATTGGTCTCTGAATTCGGGGTCCTAGACTTCCCTGTCCCCTTGACATGGTAGGAGTTGGGCAGTCTTTAACTGATGACCAAAACCTTGGCATCCAAAACACCGGTTCTCACTTCTGGGCTCATCGTTCTGAATCCTTAAAATAGGTGGTCCTCCTGAGAAAGTATTCTGGGGGAAGGGTCTTCCTTCACTTTGGAATCTTCCTGCATCTTGATTCTGAATCGACCCTTGCTGCCTCTTTGGGGGTGGAAAGTTTGAAGTACTTTCTTGGGTTTGGAATCTTTTAAAGTTAGAGGGTGCAGGCTTTGGTGGGACCTTTACTACAAAGGCTTTGGCAAAATCCTTTACCATTTTTACTGCTTCAGCCATGGACACTGGTTTGGCATTTTTGACCAGTGTGTCCAAGGGTTTGTTCATTGCCTGAATGAACCTGGCCATGAGCTATTCTTCATCTAGAGGTGGTGAGTATTTGAGTAGAAGAGCAAAGGCCTGGTGATATTCTTCAATGGTTTTGTTCTCCTGATTTAGCTCTAAAAATTCGTTCATTTTGGTTTCCAAAAATCCAGGGGGACAAAATCTCTTTCTCAAATAGGTTTTTAGGTCGTTCCAAGATTGAGTATTTCTGTTCAGACGGTTGGTGTCACAGTGGTTCCTCCATGCTACCCTGGCTGTTTCCACTATTTTCAACCGGCCAAGAGCCATTTTGCTCAGCTCATTATAACCTGTGACGTCAAAATACTCTTACATGGCTTCCACCCATTTCTCCACAGTCTCACCCAGGTTCTCCCCTTCTCCTTTGAAGGGTCCTGGCTGAGTCCTATGAAGAGCCTTGCGAACATCAGGATCAAGTTCGTTATCTTCAGAGACATGGTTTTGCTGCTAATGGCTACGGTTTTCTCATCTCATGATTCTGTCAAAAATTTATATATTAGAGAGAGAATAGTTATAAAATCAGAAAGGAGATTCTTATTTTTGAATACCTCAAAAACTAGGGAGAAATCTTACATTCTACCCCACTTAAAAAAAAGCGCGAGATGTCCTCATCTCGTAAGTAGAGGACAACTCTTTTTCTTAAGATCCAATTTATTCTGGGGTTCCTTATATTTAGGTCAACCCAACAGAATACGGGGATAAATATCCCTTATATAGAACTCATCATTAAATAACAATTCATTCAGATCATATCATTCATATCTTTAACACGATAATGGTCCATTAGATCAAAAAAATTTCCTTCTGAACATTCCTCCACGGGAAATTTTAGTTAAGCAAGTTCTCAATTTGTCATCCCTTAACTTGATCTACCGTCTCAAGTATTAACAGTAGCAATTTGACAGCACAATCCACTAATCTCATAGTGATTTGCTGAAATCATTATCATCATTTATCATTACAGGGACTCGTCCCAATCATCCACATTGTGGTTTCGCTCAGGTTATTATATTTCAACTAAATTTCAGAAATCATCATTTTTCAATCAGAATCCAAATCAATTCATCAATTCTCAAATAGAATTAAAAAACATATCAACCACATTCTAATTCATCATCTGGATAGTATTAACGCTTATAATTTTAAGTTTTAGATTTACTCGTATATACTATCAGTAAAGAGCTACAGTTATACTCTCGGTATATACGGTAGTCACGGCCCTTGGAATTATAAAGTAAATACCATCATGTCTAGGCCTCAAGCAAGTCAGGATTCTATATAATTTGCGGTATTTCCATCTGAAGACCCAATCACCAAATTACGAATTTCAGTTTGAATATCAATTTGTATGAATTATATCACACAATTACAACCTTTTTGTGCTTCTTGATAAATTTTAGACATAATTGGCTCCTTAGTTGATCTTATTGGAGATTTATGACATATGTCTGATAACCAAATTTTTCTTTATTCGATCGTTCGTAAACAATCATTTAAATAACAGGAAAAACATTTGTATATTTATATACAAGTTGCAATAAGTACATAGAGTGGTTCGGCTCCAAAATTCAAAATCTCCTCGGGAGACGCATAAGACGACGGTACTCGGCCATAGTCATGCCCTGTTACATAATTTCTCTAATTGCAAAGGGAGCTATTAGGGATAAATCGACTAAAGAGTCTATAAACTCGGAAATAAAGTCTGAAATTTTGAGGTGTTGAATGATATAGAATGACACCACGCGTCATTTTCAGCTTTATCAGAATCATGGCCAATGAGAGGTTCTGCCTCAGCATTGCACGCCGGTTGCAGGAGGCGTGGACATATTGCCCTGCAAACCACTTATGCTGTTGTCTCTCCATTAGGTTAGGAAAATATAATTCTTCGAAATGGCGTGCGAGCCTTGCTCGGCTTGTTGGAGTTGAAGCGGAAGAGATGAGATGCTCGAAGGCAAATGCAATCATATCTTGAGACTGGGTGAGGTCGGGAATACCAGATAAATGGAGAACTTCCATCTATAAAAAACAATTTCTTTGATTAAAATTTCTTCATTAAAGAAGTTTACGGAATGAAAATACATTATGAAAATGCTATTTCTGAATTCTTATTACCAATTTCAGATAAGAATTTAATTATCCTTATTAGCTTTCAGTTTCGCTCTGATACCAACTGTAAGATCCCTATTCCCACCGAGCAACGGATTCAGGATACTGGCAGCGGAACTAGCACTTCTAGCACGGGAGAGGGGTCCCACATTCGGGGCCTCACCCACGAGCACCGTATGGTCAGCACCCTCTAGGATCCTTCGCAGGTGACCTAGCGCTTCACTCATAGGCCGCTTCCTTGGCCCCTCATCCACCGTACCGAAAGCTCACCATTTTAATCGAACCGAGGCAGGTCAAGACCTCAGCCGACCTTGCTACGCGAGACGTCATCCATTGCCTCTCCGTCTCAGCAGTTGCAACTTTATCAGTTAGGTCACCATGACCTTAATCCATAAAACGGTCAAAATGCTTCCCCAGCATTCTTGACATAAAATAGTCATTTACAAACAGTCACAAAATACAGTTTCTATATCGAATTCCGTCTTTCCACATTATCCCTCCTCAATCCACATCACTTATTCCACATTCCCTTCATATGTACTCATTCTCATCCATTCATCCATATCAACGACACATTATTTCCCAGACACATTCACCTTCATTATTCTTCATACACATCCATGCATACATCCATTTTCACATCCACATGCATACATCCACATCTGCATGCATACATCTATACATACACATCCACATGCATACATCCACATCTACATGCATACATCCATACATACACATCCATATGTGTGTAATTATCTATTTTTTTTATGATTTTATGATTCTTACTTTTTTTTCCTTCTTTTTTTCTAATTACACAAAAATATGAATTATGCTTAAAAAATACTAATTATGCACACAAATTACAAAAATTTTAAAACAATGCAAGTTACTCTAATTATGCAAAAAATTACAGAAATATAAAAAATAAAAAATTACAAAATATGCAAAGAATATGGATTTCTAAAAAAACAAATAATTTACAAAAAAAAAATCTATTTCTATTTCTGTTATTTTCTTTTCTTCTCTCTCTCTTTTTTTAAAACTAATTACACAAAAATACTAACTATGCACAAAATTATAGAAATTCTAAAAAAAATGCAAGTTACTCTAATTATGCACAAAAAAATTTACAAAAGTTTTAAAAAATAAAAAATTAAAGAATAGGTAAAGAATATGGATTCCTAAAAAAACACAATTTTTTTTAATTATTATTTTTTGTTTTTTTTTTGTTTTTTAAATAAAATTATATATATATATATATATATTTTTTAGTTTTTTTATTGTTTTATTTTTTTAATTTTTATTATTATATATATATTTTTCTTTTTAAAAATACAAAGAAAGAAATAAAAATAAATAAAAAATAAAATAAAATAAAAATTACTAACCTTATCGTGCGCCGTTCCGGATTCCTCGCCGGCTTCACGTGCGTTGCCTTCTTCACGCCCGTTTGCTACGGCCAGCTACCCGCCAGCTGCCCTCTTCACTCGCCTCCGTCTGCTACTCCACGCAGCCAACATAGACTCTCCTTCTTTTGCTCTCTCAGGCGCCCTCCACGCTGGCCCTTTGCTGCCAGCCGCCTCCAGCTTTGCTTGCGTCCGCCTTCATCTGCTACTCCACGCAGGTCGCCTCGACGCCACCTCCTTCCACGCCGGCTACTCCACGCAACCTTGCTCTCCACGCAACCTTGCTCTCCACGCGGCCTTGCTCTCCACGCAGGTCGCCTCGACGCCACCTCCACGCCACCTCCTTCCACGCCTTCCTTCTTTTTAGCCAGCCGTAGCTCTCCCTCTTTTCCCATAGAGGTGCAAGCTCTTCTCTCTCCCCATCTACATTGTTGTAAGTTCTATTTTTGTTAATTCAATGCAATGAGTGGATGTTTGTCTCTCTTCTCATGTCAACTCTCTAGTGTGCATGTTTCTTATTGATAGCTTCAAGGTTTGTGTGCATGCTAGGGAAATGAGTATTTGAGAATGAAGAATGCTTTGATCTTGTGTATGCAATAAGTTTTTTTCTTGTTTGGATGCATGGATGAGTGGGATGATGAGTGAGTGGGCAATAGCAAGATTGAGCTTGTGTGTGTGTTAAGTCTATGTCAATAGTAGTAGTATTCTTAGCATTCTCTCCATCAAATGGATAAGCTTTTGTGCACCGGTACGGGTTGAATCCCTAGCTCCGAAAGGGATGCAAATCCCATTAGATTGAGCTACATGTGGAGCATATTTTGCAAATTTTCATTTTTTTTAAATTTCTGTAATTTTTTGCATAATTAGAGTAACTTGCATTGTTTTAAAATTTTTGTAATTTTGTGCATAATTAGTATTTTTTTAGCGTAATTCATATTTTTGTGTAATTAGGAAAAAAGAATAAAAAGAGTAAAAAAATAAAATCATTTTAAAAAAAATCAAAAAAATAGGATAGATAGTTACACACATATTTATTTTAGTTTCATTTAGTGGTTAGGTAGGGTAGAATATATATATATATATATATATATATACATATATATATATATATATATATATAAACAAAAAACAAAAACAAAAAAATATAAAAAAAATAGAAAAAATTGACCTTATTCACTTGCGGTCGGGACGTCTTATAGACTCTTCCATAGGGCCTAGGGCACCTTCTAGAGTACCTACGCAGGAAAGTGGGACCCAATCGGTAGGAAATTTGGCAGATATTGCTGAAACTTTTTCCGAATCCCAATCCGATACCCTTTCCAGAACAACTAGCTCATTGTCCATGGACAATCTAGGGCCGTCAAATAGTCATCCCTTAGCCCCAAATAGGACACCCACAAGATCTTTTAATCCATTCGAAGCCGACACCATGGGGTTAATACTCAATGTGAGACTCCAATATGTCTACACAAATGCTCAAGGAGCTGAGATCTTTAGGGATCCACAACAACGATATCTTGTTAAGATCGCAGACATTTTCTCAGAACTTGATAGAGCACCTCTAGTCAATGACCAGGGTAACATGTACATGGGTGGAGATGGTGTTCTCTACGAAGTCACCTACCATCCAGAGAATGTAGACAAATTAGGGGAGCTCTCTAAAAGCGAGTTCTTAGACTTATCAAAGCTTTCCAGAGCAAGAGAGTCTAGAGATGATTGGCTCATTGAGCCGGACATGCCAAGACCATTCAATGCCCAGTCCTCAAAGCCATCCATAGATGATTTACTTCTTGTAGATCTAAATTTGGAAAGGGATAGGAAAGGCAAGAGCAAAATGGATCAGGGGGCTGAGAACCAATGGGAGTTTGTACGACAAATTCCAGTGACAAAGGTCTTACAGGATGACCCACTTCAAGAGGTCTATAAGGACTCTTTAGAGGGATATTATGCCACAACTAGATTGCCAGAGCTAGATCTTCCTCTAGCACTGGTGGTGGTAGTTGAGAAGCTTGCAGGAGGACACATGAACCGAATCGTTGATAAATGGGCCAATGAATACCGAACCTTAGATTGGAAGGAGATTCGGGAGCTCACGTGGAAAAGACAACCATTATTCATGGAAGTGTTCTCAACAAATACAGCTAAACCAAGAGAGACAGCCTTTCTTGGAGAAACTGTTGTTCCTCCCCTACGAGAGTTCACTAGAGAGGGACCCTCAACATCAAAGTGGACCACTGCAAGTAACCCAACTCTAGCACCAAGATATTATCCTACACCAAAAGTGCAACCACAGATCACACCACAACAACATTTTTCTCACTATGACAATCGGAGGGTAGGTGAGCCAACTCGGCCTCCCATAAATGCACCTCCTGAAATGCGGGTAGCAAGGTCTTTGGAGGGGGTTGGTGAGGCTGGTAATAGGGGCCCACACCAATTTGGGATGCATGTGGACCATCTTACCAAAGAGAGGAACAATTTTCACTGAGAGTGAGAGGCCGTAGGCCCTATGATGAGTATTCAAGACAAGTAAGGCCATCAACTCTTCAGAAACTGGTAAAGAAGTATGAAGGGTCGGGAGATCCATACGACCATGTAGCAGCATTTAGGCAAGCAGTTCGAGCGGAGCAAGTGGCTGACAAGCATACTCAAATTGAAGGATTCGGGCTCACTCTTGAGGGAAAGGCCCTTGCTTGGTTTCAGGCACTAGAGGCTTCAGACAAATCTTCTTTACGAGTTTTGGAAGAGAGATTCATTGCTGCTTTTTCCTTAATGGGGATTCAACATGACACGGTAGCAAACATCTACTCTTTCAAGCAAGGCGAGAATGAGAGTGTTAGAGATTGTGTAAATAGGATGAAGCAGTACATTAATCGTTGCCCAGAAGATGAGAAGCCCGCCCAGAGTCGATTAATTTCTCTCTTCTTAAAAGGACTCAAAAATTCAACACTGCATACACATCTCTATGCAAAGAAGCATACAAATTTCAATGAGTGTTGCCATGATGCTATGGATTTCACAGATAACTTCAAATTCCAAGATGGTTCTGGCCCTGAGGTGAAACCTAGAGATCAGTGGGGTGATGACCAAAGTTCAAGGTCTAGTGCGCTAGTAAATCCAGACTAGATAGCTAACCTAGTACTAAGGAGATTGGGACAAACCTATCGCCCACCCATGCAGCCACAACAGCAGCAGCAGAAGCGAATGAGGAGTGTACTACCTACAGGTCCTCATCTTTGTGGAGCATGTGGCGGTAACCATAAAACTGAAGAATGTAATACCTTTTCTCCTCTAGTCACAAACCAACCCACAAAGAAGTGGTGCCAGGCCTGTGCTTGGAACTTTACCCACACCACACAGGATTGTACTCGCATTGCAAGAATGAGACAGGAGCGTGAGCAGCAAAGGGGTGGAGTGGCTCCATAAATACATCAACAGTATACTAATTTTGAACGTAAGCCACCGATGGCACAAGAGCAAGCATGACCTGTTCTTGGTGCTCAACCTCCTGCTCCTGGGACTGCTCCTGTGAGGATTGTTGACTACGACAATTCAAATATGTGTAGAGACTTGGTAAACCCAAGCTATGTGGAGGAGGAATATGCATCATATTCATCCAAGGAAAATCTCTTTGAAAGTCCCGCATATCCAAGCCAAGCACTGGAGACTCAACCAGGGGAACAAAACTCTTTGATGTTGCTAGGCGGCTACCAACCTAGGACTCCAGGCCCCTCAGGTCAATGGCAGCAAAGGAAAGTAGAAGCCAAACTAATGGGCCCCTGTTATGAGTGCGGAGAACCCCATTGGACTCGTGATTGTCCACATCGCTCAAGGCAAATAGCTCGATCCAATACAACAGTACCACAGTTTCCACCAATTAAAAGATATTGTCTAGGGTGTTGTGTAGAACACTTCCTAAAGGATTGTTTGGTGAAACCACATGAGGAAGGCACATCTCAACCAAAGGTCTCACTCAACCTTGTAGGGGCAATTCCATCGGCACCTTCATCTAAGAATGAGGATGTTGTGCCACTTAGAGTCATGACTAGATCACAGACACGAAATGCCGAAATGCAAACTGATGAGACACCTCGAACTAGGGATGCAAAGGCAAATCTAGTGGACAAGACCCTACATTCCAATAGAAAAAGGACCACTAGGAGGAAAAAGAACCACAACAAGCAACTAAAAGTGCATCCACTAGTTCTCAAGAAATGTCTAAACAAAGCATGAGGGATAAAACTTTTACATCCCAAGAAGTGCATGAGGAGCATCAACCTCAACCTGGGCCTAGTGCTAAACAAGCTGAGGCTAGTACGACCCAGGATAGTTCTGGGGGTTTGGTTTTTGTGGATAAGGTGAATGAGACTCTAGATGCCATCATCGATGCTCATAGAAGTCGCATTGCAGCTTTATCTGAGCTACCCAAGAAGCTTCAAGAATACCCAAACCCTCGTGAGGAGAAGATCAATCTAGCTGTACATCAGCAACTCATTAGGGAAGCTCAATCAATACTTGAGGGACCACCTCCACCTATTCCTCGGGGCCCAACCTCTCTTAAGCCAACATTAGAAACCATACCAAAAGTGTCATCAAGTCGGGAAATGAAAAGTGAGCTCATTTCACAAGCTCATAGCGAGAGGTCTGCAACAATTGCCGCCCCATTGAAAGAAGGTATTCTGCCACCACCTAGCCTTGCCTTCCCATGCAATGATGAAGTTATTGATGCTAATGAGGACATGGCAAATGAGATGTGGGCAGCAGTTCATGAGAAAGTTAATGAGAATATGTCCTCTATTATTTCACCTCCATTCTCTGAGGTATATTTTACCAAGGGCACAGAAAACAACTCTAGACGCCTGAGCATCCAGGAGGAAGTTCAAACAATTGTTTCTCCTAGAAGTAAGCATACAATGAAAACCTTACCATCATATTTGGGAGAATATGAGAACTGTTCTCAAACCTTGAGGATACCCTCCATGCATAAAAGGTTGACAAAGGAGATGGATATGGGTATCGTGCAAGCTATTTTGTTCAGCACCAGTGGCTTGTACCTTACCTTTGCTTGATTTGATAAAGCTTCGACCTGAGTTGTGGAATGATATTGCCACATGTTTGTCAGAGTAGGTATTGCTACAAAAGGGTCACCCGTTCACACAAATAAGGAATGGGGGAGACATGCAATGCCTACAAGAAGCAAAGAGAAGTAATCAGCATCAGCAAATGAATCAATGCAAACACACAACATCAACGAGCACTACAACAGGTGTATTCAAATCATAATCTTTTGTTCTTTATGTGCTTTTAACTTTTGGATATATGGTTTGCATGTTCACACATAGTTGGCTGGTTTAAGTTTTAGATTAGTTGTTAAAATGTGGTGAGTGATTTCTAGAACTTAGAGGACTTAGTAATAGGTATTTCTATTTAAAGACAGTGTAGGATATATACTAATGGAGTATGCCAAGTTCTTATGCTCTCAAGGTATATTAGTTATCCCTAGTGGTAGCTACCTCTTAGGTGCTAGGATTAATAAAAAATTTACGAAAATATACCCTAAAAAATATATATACAAGTGAATCGAGACATGACGTGTCTACAGCCATGTGGAATGCTTGGTAGGACCTGGGGTCGTCTCTTAGCACCTTGGGGCCGATGCCTTGGTTTCCATGGGGTGAACACTGACGTCTAAAAGCTTAAGAAAAAGACCTTCAAGGACTCTATCGCCTTGATAGATGTTGGTAGGACTCTGGGGTACATTAGGGGCCCTCGAGACCGATGCCCTCATCTTCATGGGATATTCCTTATGACAAAAAGAAAGAAAAGGGTCTGTCGCCTTTGAGATACTTAGCGGCCTTTAGATTCTCTTGGTGGAGGTCTCTTGGCCATTGCTTGGGTCGCATTGGGATGGAACCTTAATCTTTATCATCCTCTACACACACATCAAAAAGTTAAAAAAAAAACCAAAAAAAAACAAAAAATCAAAAGAGGTCCAATCACCATTGCTCATATTTAGGAGTAGGTTTGCCACTTAGGAATAACATAAATACTTGTAGGACATTGAGACTGCGGTTATAACCTGTGGTGCGCAAGCACACTTGCCTTTGCATAGCACTATCTACCACTTAGTCTCACTTTGACTAGTCTTTACTCACCTATTTTAGTACTCTTTAAAACTCTAATCAGCCTTTCACTTGTATGCTCACGTGTGAAATTGTTATTGCTTGTTTTTTTTTTCCTTTTCTTTTCTTTTTTTCAATAAAAGGCTTTGCTTGTATCCATTGTTTTTTTGCAGCTCTTGCTTCTACCGCGCTCGAGGACGTGCGCAAAATAGGAAGGGGGAGTGTTGTGTGACGGGTGAAGATCAATGCAAGGATGCAACAAAAAGATACTTAGGGCTCTTGTAAAGAGTTCCAAGTTGTAGATGAGTGTGGGAGTGGGTTTGACAATAATCCCACATGGAAACTTTTGGGAGTTTTAGAGTTTTTGTATAAAAAGTGGCTCATTTGAGAGCTTATGGACACATTGGGTAAACTCATGTTTGAGCTCTCTTCAGACTAGCTCTCCCTCTTTTCCCATAGAGGTGTAAGCTCTTCTCTCTCCCCATCTACATTGTTGTAAGTTCTATTTTTGTTAATTCAATGCAATGAGTGGATGTTTGTCTCTCTTCTCATGTCAATTCTCTAGTGTGCATGTTTCTTATTGATAGCTTCAAGGTTTGTGTGCATGCTAGGGAAATGAGTATTTGAGAATGAAGAATGCTTTGATCTTGTGTATGCAATAGCTAAGCTTTCTTCTTGTTTGGATGCATGGATGAGTGGGATGATGAGTGAGTGGGCAATAGCAAGATTGAGCTTGTGTGTGTGTTAAGTCTATGACAATAGTAGTAGTATTCTTAGCATTCTCTCCATCAAATGGATAAGCTTTTATGCACCGGTACGGGTTGAATCCCTAGCTCCAAAAGGGATGCAAATCCCATTGGATTGAGCTACATGTGGATCATACTACTCTTGCTACAAGTGAGAGAGTTTTCCATCTCTCCATTGGCGCCGCTGCCGGGGAGAAGACTCAAATTCGGTTGAGAGTGTGTGGAAACCACCACTATTTCCTCTTTTGGTTGCAAAACCATTGAGTGATTAGGTTAAGTTCGGGTGTGCGATCCCGGTGTGAGTGAATAAGGTTACGATAAGAAAAAAACCATTGAGCGGTTGAGGTTTCTCCCGCATTGTTTTTTATGTTTTATTGCTTTTATTTCTTTTCAAGTACCGTCAGTATGCTTACATTCATTGTTTTTTTTGCCATTTCATGCTTTTCGCTAACATGTGATTAGTAAATAAAAATAAAAATAAAAGAGGTGCGTTACTAAGCTCTTCCATAGCTTATGCAAGCTCCATAGGCTCCCATGTGTGAAGCCCGCTTAAGGAAGAGAGGAGAGAGGGAAAGAGAAGGGAGAAAGAAAAAAAAAAGGAGGAGAGAGGTTGCAAATTTTATTTTTTTTGTTATATGTTTTTTTTGCATACAAAGATTTAGATCTCAGTCAGCACAGCACAGTACAGGAGAAGAGACCGAGGAACAAGTGTGTTTGCAGAAGTGGAGCGGATAACAAGCCGCTCGTAGCGCGGCTTACGAGGCAAGGGCTCCGAGAGGGACCGGCCTCGAAGTAGAAGATGAGCATGGCGACCATGAAGGCGTGGAGTTGAGTGGGCTGCAGCTCGCGAAGGCAGCGTAGGCTCAAGGCGGCAAGAAGAAGCAGTGGAAGGCGAGGAGAGGCTGCGTGGAGGCGGAAGGCGCCTGAGGGCTGCAGCTGGCTAAAAAGAAGGAAGACGGGAAGGCTACGTTGTTGACGGCAGTTGGCAGAAGCAAACGAAGGCGGGAAGGCTACGCCGTTGACGGTGGCTGGCAGAAGCAAACGAAGGCGGGGTCTGACCAGGCGCTAGGGCGAAGCCACCAGTGGACGACAGAAGCACTGGAAGGCGAGGAGAGGCTGCGTGGAGGCGAAAGGCGCCTGAGGGCTGCAGCTGGCTAAAAAGAAGGAAGGCGTGGAAGGAGGTGGCGTGGAGGTGGCGTCGAGGCGACCTGCGTGGAGAGCAAGGCCGCGTGGAGAGCAAGGCTGCGTGGAGTAGCCGGCATGGAAGGAGGTGGCATCGAGGCGACCTGCGTGGAGTAGCAGATGAAGGCGGGCGCAAGCAAAGCTAGAGGCGGCTGGCAGCAAAGGGCCAGCGTGGAGGGCGCCTGAGAGAGCAAAAGAAGGAGAGTCTGCATTGGCTGCGTGGAGTAGCAGACGGAGGCGAGTGAAGAGGGCAGCTGGCGGTAGCTGGCCGCAACAAACGAGCGTGAAGAAGGCAACGCACGTGAAGCCGGCGAGGAATCCGGAACGGCGCACGATAAGGTTAGTAATTTTTTATTTTTTTATTTTTTTATTTTTTTTAATTTCTTTCTTTGTATTTTTAAAAAGAAAAATACATATATAATAATAAAAAGAAAAAAACAATAAAACAATAAAAAAATAAAAAAATATATATATATATAATTTTTTTTAAAAATAATAAAAAATAATAATAAAATTGTGTTTTTTTAGGAATCCATATTCTTTACCTATTCTGTAATTTTTTATTTTTTTTTAACTTTTGTAAATTTTTTTGTGCATAATTAGAGTAACTTGCCTTTTTTAGAATTTCTGTAATTTTGTGCATAATTAGTATTTTTGTGTAATTAGTAAAAAAAGAAAAATAAAAGAAAATTAAAAATTAAAAAAAAGAGAGAGAGAGAAGAAAAGAAAATAACAGAAATAGAAATAGAAAAAAAAATCTGTAAATTATTTGTTTTTTTAGGAATCCATATTCTTTGCATATTCTCTAATTTTTTATTTTTTTTAAATTTTTATAATTTTTTGCATAATTAGAGTAACTTGCATTATTTTAAAATTTTTGTAATTTTGTGCATAATTAGTATTTTTTTAGCGTTATTCATATTTTTGTGTAATTAGAAAAAAAGAAGAAAAAAAGTTTAAAAAATTATTTTTTAAAAAAATAGATAGTTACACACATACTCTTTTTAGTTGCATTTAGTGGTTAGGTAGGGTAAAATATATATATATATATATATACATATATATATATATATTTAAAGAACAAAAAAATAAAAAAAACCAAAAAAAATTTGACCTTATGCACTTGCGATCGGGACGTCTTATAGACTCTGCCATAGGGCCTAGGGCACCTTCTAGAGTACCTACGCAGGAAAGTGGGACCCAATTGGTAGGAAATTTGGCAGATATTGCTAAAATCTTTTTCGAATCCCAATCTGATACCCTTTCTGTAAGATTCCTCCCCAGCCTTCGAGGTGTACAGGAGTAAGAATATCCCTTTTTGATCTTATAATTATTCCCTCTCTAAAATAAAAGAAAGATTCTGTTTAAAAAAGGAAGACCCTTTCCCTAGAATACTTCTTAGGAGTCACGCCTATTTTAAGGATTCAGAACAATGAGTTCAGAAGTGCAAATCGGTGTTTTGGATACCAAGGTTTTGGTTTTCATTCGAGTACGGCCCAAAAGAAGTTCTTTATCTCTTGGGGAGTATAAGAAGTTATCCCCCAGATATTGTGAGCCTTATATCTCAATTCAATGAAAGTAGGTGACTTAGCCTACAAGCTTCTTTTACCTCCTCATCTCAAAGTTCTTAATGTATTTCATAGAAATATGTGCCAAACCCAAATCATGGAAAGACGGAAAAACTTCAGTGGCAAGATACCATTGGCTTCTAAGTTACGCTAGCTCCTTCCTTTATATAAGTCTTTACTTTTACCTGTCGCTCACAGTAATCTTACTTCCATCGATCTCCCTTCTTCTTAATCTCCTTCATGGCTTGGCAACAGGAATTAGTTTTATCCATGATGATTTCTCACCTTCAAGACGCAAGCGAGTCTGTGAAGAAAGATTTTATAGAACAGTATGAGCGCTCACTTTTTCCTCACTTGGGAACTTCTGTAGCTCAGACCAAATGGCGGACCTATCAGGACATAACCAGGGTAACACCGTGGGGTGAGCAGCACTTTCGCAACAATGTCCGCTTGGCTATGGTTATTGAAGCTTTAGGTTTGGGTCCCCGATACTATTGCGTGATGAGATCAAGGCATCTTGGGTTTTCTGAGCGGGTCTTCTTACTGGCGTGTTTTCTTCCTCATCAGAAGATATACCTTTACCCCATTTTTGGCTTGCCTCTCAGAGGTCCTTTTGTTAGATCACCTCATACCATTGAGATAGGTGCGGTAATAACCAGCAGAATTATTCCCATAGATGAGTTACCTTATACATGTGCAGCTTGTGAGTGCTGCTTTTGTGACCATATGATGGGGACGGGCTTATGGAAGTGTAAAGAGTTCTTCTACCTTTACTGTATATGTTTCAAGAATGAATAAAGTTGAAATCTTGTTCTTGTCTTGAATCTTTCTCTCTTTGAGACTTTTCTTGGTGGTTAATCTTAATTAAATTTTTTCTCTAAGTCTCATATTCGTGTATCTTGCAAAAGTACCCCCCAGTTTGCGAGATGAGGACATCTCGCGTTTTTCAAGTGGGAGAGAATGTAAGATTCCTCCCCAGCCTCTCAAGATGTCCAGCATCTTCCCCTATAATCAATCCTCTCTTCAAAAATATAAAAGATCTTGTCTCTGCCTATTTTGACATAGAGAGAGAATATTCAGATTTTGAATATTTTTAGATAGAAAAATTTCTCATATTATTAAAATTATTTTCCCTGAAACAGAAATTCAAAAAAGAATTTTTCAATGTGCAATTGGAATTTATTGGAAATGGGTATAAAGGACCTTAGCCTAAGGGTCTAGATTTTTATAAATTTTTGAATTATGGTCCAATTAAGGTTCCTATGGGCCAATAGCATCAATCCATGTGTAGGGAGGAGATAAATCCAATTAAGGTTCCTGTGGGCCAATAGCATCAATCCATGTGTAGGGAGGAGATAAATCCAAATTGTAAAAGAAGATACCAAAAAATGAGTAAATGCTCACATAAGATGAAGAGTTGACTATATACAAGGTTTATTAGTAAGAAACTATGAGTAATATAAAAAATATGAGATATTTTGGGTATCCAAAAATGAGTAAATGCTCACATAAGATGAAGAGTTGAAAATGTACAAGGTTTATTAGTAAAAAACTATGAGCAATATTAAAAATATTAGATATTTTGGGTATGTTAATTCCATTTTGACACATATGTAAGGAAGGGAAGTCCATTAAAGGAGGTGCATATTTCACATGCTTGAATGAGTTTTAAACTAAAAAATAATGTGATATTTTTATCTCTCCTCTCTCTTGAATCAAACCAAATCAAAATGGAACCAAACCGAATAAAAAAAGAACCAAACTAGATCCAAATCTAGTCCAAATTCAACCAAACTGAATCTGGAAAATTCTAGAATTCAGTTAGCTTTGGTTAGAGCTTCCCTCTCCTATAAATAGAACATGAGTCCTTTGAAAAAAATAGAAGAATTTTACTATACTAGAGTTATGCTAAGATAATGCTAATTTCTACTACTCTCTAAAATTCTCTCCAAATTGAAGAAATTGGAGCTTCCCTCTTTCTTCAATCCCCATTGATGGCTCCATCAACATACTTAACCAATTGATTGGTTGGGGGCCTCTACCGTGAACAAAGAATCAAGCAATTTGTAAGGTAAATGGTGAATTTTGATCTTTTCTCTAATTTCTCAATGTTTCTCTCTTCTGAACCCCTCTCAAGCTTGAGAAGCTTAATTGGAATGGTTTTTGAATGCTATTGAAGTTAATTGATGATTGGTAGTGAAGAATTACATAATTTGATGAATGCTATTGAAGTTAATTGATTAATGATAGTAAAGAATTACATAAATTTCCATTTATACTTAAATTCTAATGGTTTTTATGTAATTTCTCTCTCACTCAAGAAATGGTCATACTCATGACCCATTCTCAATCCAAATGAAGCTTGGGTTTTTATGTAATTCTCTCTCTCACTCAAGAAATGGTCATACTCATGACCCATTCTCAATCCAAATGAAGCTTTTCATAAAGCTTTTCCTTAATCCAAGATTAATCTATGCTTGAGGTCAAATTAATGGCTTTTTTCTATGCTTTTAGTTTATGTATTTCATGAATATTGATGATTCAACCCATTATTGGGTTAATGATCCAATTGGGGATCATTCTAATCATTTTCTTAATGATAAGCTTTATCCTTCAAAATAAATTGAGATTTATTAGTCATAGTAGCGGAGCTATGGTAAAATTTTTATAAAAATTACACATAAAATAATTTTATTCAAAGCATGAAAAGAGAACTTCCTACCATATTCTAGGAATTATCATCCTAGATTAATTGAAAGAATTTTATTGTAATCATGGAGAAATTAATTTTTATGTTATGCATAATTGATGATTATTTTATTGTAAAAGTGTTACTTTTATCATATTTGGATTTCATGCATAGAGGTATGCATAAAAGTTGATTATTTTATTATAAAAGTGTGACTTTTATCATATTTGGATTTCATGCATAGAGGTATGCATAAAAGTTGATTATTTTATTATAAAAGTGTGACTTTTATCATAATCGGATTTCATGCATAGAGGTATGCATAAAAGTTGATTATTTTATTATAAAAGTGTGACTTTTATCATAATCGGATTTCATGCATAGAGGTATGCATAAAAGTTGATTATTTTATTATAAAAGTGTGACTTTTATCATATTCGGATTTCATGCATAGAGGTATGCATAAAAGTTGATTATTTTATTATAAAAGTGTGACTTTTATCATATTCGGATTTCATGCATAGAGGTATGCATAAAAGTTGATTATTTTATTATAAAAGTGTGACTTTTATCATATTTGGATTTCATGCATAGAGGTTAGCATAAAAGTTGATTATTTTATTGTAAAAGTGTTACTTTTATCATATTGGATTTCATGTATAGAGGTATGCATAAAAGATATTCTTCTTATACTAAAAGTATGATTTTCATCATAAATGGATTTTATGCATAACTTAGATGCATAAGAGAAATTGTTTTATTCTAAAAGTGTAATTCCTACCAAATTGAATTTATGCATAAGAAGATGCATAAAAGATTGATTTTTAAATTCAAAGTGTCATTCTCATCTAAAATGAATTTATGCATAGGAAGATGCATAAAAGAATGGAATTTCAATTCAAAAGTGTTATTCTCATCCAAATTGAATTTATGCATAGGAAGATGCATAAAAGATGGATTTTTAATTCAAAAGTGTCAATTCTCATCTAAATTGAGTTTATGCATAGGAAGATGCATAAAAGATGGATTTTTAATTCAAAAGTGTCAATTCTCATCTAAATTGAGTTTATGCATAGGAAGATGCATAAGAGATGGAATTTTAATTCAAAAGTATCATTTTCATTTAAAATGAATTTATGCATAGGAAGATGCATAAAAGATTGATTTTTATTTCGAAAATGTTAGTCTCCTTAAATGGAATTTATGCATAAATAAATGTGTAGAGAAATCTTATATCAAATATAAGAATTCTCTTGTATTTTATAAAAAGATATGAAATGTGATAAGATGTGATAAGAGGTGTATGAGATGTGATAAGATGCGTATGGGAAGTGATAGGATGTGATAAGAGGTGTATGAGATGTGAAAAGATGTGATAAGATGTGTATGAGATGTGATAGGATACGATAAGAGGTGTATGAGATGTGAGAGAATGTGTTAAGATGAGTTAGGATGTGTTAAGATGTGTATGGGATGAGGTAGAGAGTGTATCTGATGGGATAAGTTGTATATGGGATGTGTTAGGGCGAGAATGGATGTATGAATGTGAATATGGATGTGTGGATGTGAAAATGGAAGTGTGGATGTATGAATGTGGATGTGAATGTATGCATGTAGATGTGTATGTATGAATGTGAATGTAGATGTGGATGTGGATGTATGGATGTAGATACGGATGTGTATGTATGTATGTGGATGTGGATGTATGAATGAGGATGTGAAAATGGATGTATGTATGTAGACGTGGATGTATGGTTGTGAATGTGAATGAAGATGTGGATGTGGATGTATGGATGTAGATACGGATGTGGATGTATGTATGTAAATGTGGATGTATGAATGAGGATGTGAAAATGGATGTATGCATGTGAATGTGGATGTATGAATGTGAATGTGGATATGTGAAAGTGGAAATGGAAGTATGGATGTGTGAATGTGAATGTGGATGTATGCATGTAGATGCGTATGTATGAATGTGAAATTGGAAGTATGATGTGGATGTACGAACATGGATATGTATGTAGAATAATGAATGTGAAGGTGTATGTAAAATAATGTGTAGTCTATATGAGTGAATGGATGAGAATGAGTACACATTGAATGGAATCTGGAATAAGTAATATGGTCCGAGAGTGAGTAATGTGGAAAGACGAGAGTTCGTTATAGAAACTGTATTTTGTGACTGTTTGTAAATGACTGTTTTATGTCAAGAATGCTGGGGAAGCATTTTGACCATCTTGAGGATTAAGGTCATGAAGACCGAACTGATAAAGTTGCAACTGCTGACGGAGAGTCAGTGGAGGATGTCTCGCGTAGCAAGGTCGATCGAGGTCTTGACCAGCCTTGGTTTGATTTAAATGGTGAGCTTCCGGTACGGTGGATGAGGGACCAAGGAAGCGGCCTATGAGTGAAGCGCTAGGTTACCTGCGAAGGATCCTAGAGGGTGCTGACCATACGGTGCTCGGGCTCTGGGTCGCCGAAGATACCCACACGTGCGTCGTGGAAGATATTGGAACAAGGAGTAAGAGTTGTTTTCTGAGAAACCGGGCATGGATCTGGTTGATTGACATTGCTGGTCCTCAACGGATGAGTCCATGGCTCTTTTATATGGATCTGTGGGTTGATCTTGCTGATCTTCCACGGAGATTCCATTCTATTATATGAATATATTGCCGGTTACTCTGAGCTAGGAACTATGAAAAGGCCCCTGAGTGAACAGGTGGTGAGCGTTCTGGTTGTTGCCAATGATGCCATAAGTACACCGATGAATGAATGACGGGAAATAAGGATTCAACCAGAGACTTTAAGGATTGTCAATCCTCTCTTCAGAAATATAAAAGATCTTGTCTCTGCCTATTTTGACATAGAGAGAGAAAATATTCTAGAGAGAGAATATTCAGATTTTGAATATTTTTAGATAGAAAAATTTCTCATATTATTAAAATTAACTCCCCTGAAACAGAAATTCAAAAAGAACTTTTCAATGTACAATTGGAATTTATTGGAAATGGGTATAAAGGACCTTAGCCTAAGGGTCTAGATTTTTATAAATTTTTGAATTATGGTCCAATTAAGGTTCCTATGGTCCAATTAAGGTTCCTATGGGCCAATAGCATCAATCCATGTGTAGGGAGGATATAAATCCAATTAAGGTTCCTATGGGCCAATAGCATCAATCCATGTGTAGGGAGGAGATAAATCCAAATTGTAAAAGAAGATACCCAAAAATGAGTAAATGCTTACATAAGATGAAGAGTTGACTATGTACAAGGTTTATTAGTAAGAAACTATGAGTAATATAAAAAATATGAGATATTTTGGGTATCCAAAAATGAGTAAATGCTCACATAAGATGAAGAGTTGAAAATGTACAAGGTGCATTAGTACAATACTATGAGCAATATTAGAAATATGAGATATTTTGGGTATGTTAGTTCCATTTTGACACATATGTAAGGAAGGGGAGTCCATTAAAGGAGGTGCATATTTCACATGCTTGAATGAGTTTTAAACTAAAAAATAATGTGATCTTTTTATCTCTCCTCTCTCTTGAATCAAACCAAATCAAAATGGAACCAAACCGAATCAAAAAGGAACCAAACTAGATCCAAATCTAGTCCAAATTCAACCAAACTGAATTTGAAAAATTCTAGAATTCAGTTAGCTTTGGTTAGAGCTTCCCTCTCCTATAAATAGAACATGAGTTCTTTGAAAAAAATAGAAGAATTTTACTATACTAGAGTTATGCTGAAATAATGCTAATTTCTACTACTCTCTAAAATTCTCTCCAAATTGAAGAAATTGGAGCTTCCCTCTTTCTTCAATCCCCATTGATGGCTCCATCAACATACTTAACCAATTGATTGGTTGGGGGCCTCTACCGTGAACAAAGAATCAAGCAATTTGTGAGATAAACGGTGAATTTTGATCTTTTCTCTAATTTCTCAATGTTTCTCTCTTCTAAACCCCTCTCAAGCTTGAGAAGCTTAATTGGAATGGTTTTTGAATGCTATTGAAGTTAGTTGATGATTGGTAGTGAAGAAGTACATAATTTGATGAATGCTATTGAAGTTAATTGATTAATGATAGTAAAGAATTACATAAATTTCCATTTATACTTAAATTCTAATGGTTTTTGTAATTTCTCTCTCTCTCACTCAAGAAATGATCATACTCATGACCCATTCTCAATCCAAATGAAGCTTGGGTTTTTATGTAATTCTCTCTCTCACTCAAGAAATGGTCATACTCATGACCCATTCTCAATCCAAATGAAGCTTTTCATAAAGCTTTTTCTTAATCCAAGATTAATCTATGCTTAGGTCAAATTAATGGCTTTTTTCTATGCTTTTAGTTTATGTATTTCATGAATATTGATGATTCAACCCATTATTGGGTTAATGATCCAATTAGGGATCATTCTAATCATTTTCTTAATGATAAGCTTTATCCTTCAAAAAAAATTGAGATTTATCAGTCATAGTAGCGGAGCTATGGCAAAGTTTTTATAAAAATTACACATAAAATAATTTTATTCAAAGCATGAAAAGAGAAATTCCTACCATATTCTAGGAATTATCATCCTAGATTAATTGAAAGAATTTTATTGTAATCATGGAGAAATTAATTTTTATGTTATGCATAATTGATGATTATTTTATTGTAAAAGTGTTACTTTTATCATATTTGGATTTCATGCATAGAGGTATGCATAAAAGTTGATTATTTTATTATAAAAGTGTGACTTTTATCATATTTGGATTTCATGCATAGAGGTATGCATAAAAGTTGATTATTTTATTATAAAAGTGTGACTTTTATCATATTTGGATTTCATGCATAGAGGTATGCATAAAAGTTGATTATTTTATTGTAAAAGTGTTACTTTTATCATATTGGATTGCATGTATAGAGGTATGCATAAAAGATATTCTTTTTATACTAAAAGTGTGATTTTCATCATAAATGGATTTTATGCATAACTTAGATGCATAAGAGAAATTGTTTTATTCTAAAAGTGTAATTCCTACCAAATTGAATTTATGCATAAGAAGATGCATAAAAGATTGATTTTTAAATTCAACGTGTCATTCTCATCTAAATTGAATTTATGCATAGGAAGATGCATAAAAGAATGGAATTTCAATTCAAAAGTGTTATTCTCATCCAAATTGAATTTATGCATAGGAAGATGCATAAAAGATGGATTTTTAATTCAAAAGTGTCAATTCTCATCCAAATTGAGTTTATGCATAGGAAGATGCATAAAAGATGGATTTTTAATTCAAAAGTGTCAATTCTCATCTAAATTGAGTTTATGCATAGGAAGATGCATAAGAGATGGAATTTTAATTCAAAAGTGTCATTTTCATTTGAAATGAATTTATGCATAGGAAGATGCATAAAAGATTGATTTTTATTTTGAAAATGTTAGTCTCCTTAAATGGAATTTATGCATAAATAAATGTGTAGAGAAAACTTATATCAAATATAAGAATTCTCTTGTATTTTATAAAAAGATAAGAAATGTGATAAGATGTGATAAGAGGTGTATGAGATATGATAAGATGTGATAAGATGCATATGGAAAGTGATAGGATGTGATAAGAGGTGTATGAGATGTGAAAAGATGTGATAAGATGTGTATGAGATGTGATAGGATATGATAAGAGGTGTATGAGATGTGAGAGAATGTGTTAAGATGAGTTAGGATGTGTTAAGATGTGTATGGGATGAGGTAGAGAGTGTATCTGATGGGATAAGATGTATATGGGATGTGTTAGGGCGAGAATGGATGTAATATGGATTTATGAATGTAGATATGGATGTATGAATGTGAATATGGATGTGTGGATGTGAAAATGGAAGTGTGGATGTATGAATGTGGATGTGAATGTATGCATGTAGATGTGGCAACAGGAATTAGTTTTATCCATGATGATTTCTCACCTTCAAGACGCAAGCGAGTCTGTGAAGAAAGATTTTATAGAATAGTATGAGCGCTCACTTTTTCCTCACTTGGGAACTTCTCTAGCTCAGACCAAATGGCGGACCTATCAGGACATAACCAGGGTAACACCGTGGGGTGAGCAGCACTTTCGCAACAATGTCCGCTTGGATATGGTTATTGAAGCTTTGGGTTTGGGTCCCCGATACTATTGCGTGATGAGATCAAGGCATCTTGGATTTTCTGAGTAGGTCTTCTTACTGGTATGTTTTCTTCCTCATCAGAAGATATGCCTTTACCCCGTTTTTGGCTTGCCTCTCAGAGGTCCTTTGTAAGATCACCTCATACCACTGAGATAGGTGCGGCAATAACCAGCAGAATTATTCCCATAGATGAGTTACCCTATACATGTGCAGCTTGTGAGTGCTGCTTTTGTGACCATATGATGGACGGGCTTATGGAAGTGTAAAGAGTTCTTCTACCTTTACTGTATATGTTCCAAGAATGAATAAAGTTGAAATCTTGTTCTTGTCTTGAATCTTGCTCTCTTTGAGACTTTTCTTGGTGGTTAATCTTAATTAAATTTTTTCTCTAAGTCTCATATTCGTGTATCTTGCAGAATTACCCCCAGTTTGCGAGATGAGGACATCTCGCGTTTTTCAAGTGGTGGGAGAGAATGTAAGATTCCTCCCCAACCTCTCAAGATGTCCAGCATCTTCCCCTATAATCAATCTTCTCTTCAAAAATATAAAAGATCTTGTCTCTGCCGATTTTGACATAGAGAGAGAAAATATTCTAGAGAGAGAATATTCAGATTTTGAATATTTTTAGATAGAAAAATTTCTCATATTATTAAAATTAATTTTCCTGAAACAAAAATTCAAAAAGAACTTTTCAATGTGCAATTGGAATTTATTGAAAATGGGTATAAAGGACCTTAGCCTAAGGGTCTAGATTTTTATAAATTTTTGAATTATGGTCCAATTAAGGTTCCTATGGGCCAATAGCATCAATCCATGTGTAGGGAGAAGATAAATCCAATTAAGGTTCCTATGGGCCAATAGCATCAATCCATGTGTAGGGAGGAGATAAATCCAAATTGTAAAAGAAGATACACAAAAATGAGTAAATGCTCACATAAGATGAAGAGTTGACTATGTACAAGGTTTATTAGTAAGAAACTATGAGTAATATCAAAAATATGAGATATTTTGGGTATCCAAAAATGAGTAAATGCTCACATAAGATGAAGAGTTGAAAATGTACAAGGTTTATTGGTAAAATACTATGAGCAATATTAAAAATCTGGAAAATTCTAGAATTCAGTTAGCTTTGGTTAGAGCTTCCCTCTCCTATAAATAGAACATGAGTCCTTTGAAAAAAATAGAAGAATTTTAGTATACGAGAGTTATGCTGAAATAATGCTAATTTCTACTACTCTCTAAAATTCTCTCCAAATTGAAGAAATTGGAGCTTCCCTCTTTCTTCAATCCCCATTGATGGCTCCATCAACATACTTAACCAATTGATTGGTTGGGGGCCTCTACCGTGAACAAAGAATCAAGCAATTTGTAAGGTAAATGGTGAATTTTGATCTTTTCTCTAATTTCTCAATGTTTCTCTCTTCTGAACCCCTCTCAAGCTTGAGAAGCTTAATTGGAATGGTTTTTGAATGCTATTGAAGTTAATTGATGAATGGTAGTGAAGAATTACATAATTTGATGAATGCTATTGAAGTTAATTGATTAATGATAGTAAAGAATTATATAAATTTCCATTTATACTTAAATTCTAATGGTTTTTATGTAATTTCTCTCTCTCACTCAAGAAATGGTCATACTCATGACCCATTCTCAATCCAAATGAAGCTTGGGTTTTTATGTAATTTCTCTCTCTCACTCAAGGAATGGTCATACTCATGACCCATTCTCAATCCAAATGAAGCTTTTCATAAAGCTTTTCCTTAATCCAAGATTAATATATGCTTGAGGTCAAATTAATGACTTTTTTCTATGCTTTTAGTTTATGTATTTCATGAATATTGATGATTCAACCCATTATTGGATTAATGATCCAATTAGGGATCATTCTAATCATTTCCTTCATGATAAGCTTTATCCTTCAAAATAAATTGAGATTTATCAGTCATAGTAGCGGAGCTATGGCAAAATTTTTATAAAAATTACACATAAAATAATTTTATTCAAAGCATGAAAATTAAACTTCCTACTATATTCTAGGAATTATCATCCTAGATTAATTGAAAGAATTTTATTGTAATCATGGAGAAATTAATTTTTATGTTATGCATAATTGATGATTATTTTATTGTAAAAGTGTTACTTTTATCATATTTGGATTTCATGCATAGAGGTATGCATAAAAGTTGATTATTTTATTATAAAAGTGTGACTTTTATCATATTCGGATTTCATGCATAGAGGTATGCATAAAAGTTGATTATTTTATTATAAAAGTGTGACTTTTATCATATTCGGATTTCATGCATAGAGGTATGCATAAAAGTTGATTATTTTATTATAAAAGTGTGACTTTTATCATAATTGGATTTCATGCATAGAGGTATGCATAAAAGTTGATTATTTTATTATAAAAGTGTGACTTTTATCATATTTGGATTTCATGCATAGAGGTATGCATAAAAGTTGATTATTTTATTTTAAAAGTGTGACTTTTATCATATTTAGATTTCATGCATAGAGGTATGCATAAAAGTTGATTATTTTATTATAAAAGTGTGACTTTTATCATATTTGGATTTCATGCATAGAGGTATGCATAAAAGTTGATTATTTTATTATAAAAGTGTGACTTTTATCATATTTGGATTTCATGCATAGAGGTAAGCATAAAAGTTGATTATTTTATTGTAAAAGTGTTACTTTTATCATATTGGATTTCATGTATAGAGGTATGCATAAAAGATATTCTTTTTATACTAAAAGTGTGATTTTCATCATAAATGGATTTTATGCATAACTTAGATGCATAAGAGAAATTATTTTATTCTAAAAGTGTAATTCCTACCAAATTGAATTTATGCATAAGAAGATGCATAAAAGATTGATTTTTAAATTCAAAGTGTCATTCTCATCTAAATTGAGTTTATGCATAGGAAGATGCATAAAAGAATGGAATTTCAATTCAAAAGTGTTATTCTCATCCAAATTGAATTTATGCATAGGAAGATGCATAAAAGATGGATTTTTAATTCAAAAGTGTCAATTCTCATCTAAATTGAGTTTATGCATAGGAAGATGCATAAAAGATGGATTTTTAATTCAAAAGTGTCAATTCTCATCTAAATTGAGTTTATGCATAGGAAGATGCATAAGAGATGGAATTTTAATTCAAAAGTGTCATTTTCATTTAAAATGAGTTTATGCATAGGAAGATGCATAAGAGATTGATTCTTATTTCGAAAATGTTAGTCTCCTTAAATGGAATTTACGCATAAATAAATGTGTAGAGAAATCTTATATCAAATATAAGAATTCTCTTCTATTTTATAAAAAGATATGAAATGTGATAAGATGTGATAAGAGGTGTATGAGATATGATAAGATGTGATAAGATGCGTATGGGAAGTGATAGGATGTGATAAGAGGTGTATGAGATGTGAGAAGATGTGATAAGATGTGTATGAGATGTGATAGGATACGATAAGAGGTGTATAAGATGTGAGAGAATGTGTTAAGATGAGTTAGGATGTGTTAAGATGTGTATGGGATGAGGTAGAGAGTGTATCTGATGGGATAAGATGTATATGGGATGTGTTAGGGCGAGAATGGATGTATGAATGTGGATATGGATGTATGAATGTGAATATGGATGTGTGGATGTGAAAATGGAAGTGTGGATGTATGAATGTGGATGTGAATGTATGCATGTAGATGTGTATGTATGAATGTGAATGTAGATGTGGATGTGGATGTATGGATGTAGATACGGATGTGTATGTATGTATGTGGATGTGGATGTATGAATGAGGATGTGAAAATGGATGTATGTATGTAGACGTGGATGTATGGATGTGAATGTGAATGAAGATGTGGATGTGGATGTGGATGTGGATGTATGGATGTAGATACGGATGTGGATGTATCTATGTAAATGTGGATGTATGAATGAGGATATGAAAATGGATGTATGCATGTGAATGTGGATGTATGAATGTGAATGTGGATGTGTGGAAGTGGAAATGGAAGTATGGATGTATGAATGTGGATGTGGATGTATGCATGTAGATGCATATGTATGAATGTGAAATTGGAAGTATGATGTGGACGTACGAACATGGATATGTATGTAGAATAATGAATGTGAAGGTGTATGTAAAATAATGTGTAGTCTATATGAGTGAATGGATGAGAATGAGTTCACATTGAATGGAATGTGGAATAAGTAATGTGGTCCGAGAGTGAATAATGTGGAAAGACGAGAGTTCGTTATAGAAACTGTATTTTGTGACTGTTTGTAAATGACTGTTTTATGTCAAGAATGCTGGCGAAGCATTTTGACCATCTTGAGGATTAAGGTCATGAAGACCGAACTGATAAAGTTGCAACTGCTGACGGAGAGTCAATGGAGGACGTCTCGCGTAGCAAGGTCGATCGAGGTCTTGACCAGCCTTGGTTCGATTTAAATGGTGAGCTTCCGGTATGCTGGATGAGGGACCAAGGAAGCGGCCTATGAGTGAAGCGCTAGGTTACCTGCGAAGGATCCTAGAGGGTGCTGACCATACGGTGCTCGAGCTCTGGGTCGCCGAAGATACCCACACGTGCGTCGTGGAAGATACGCACACGTGCGTCGTGGAGGATATTGGAACAAGGAGTAAGAGTTGTTTTCTGAAACTGGGCATGGATCTGGTTGATTGACCTTGCTGGTCCTCAAAAACGGATGAGTCCATGGCTCTTTTATATGGATCTGTGGGTTGATCTTGCTGATCTTCCACGGAGATTCCATTCTATTATATGAATATATTGCCGGTTACTATGAGCTAGGAACTATGAAAAGGCCCCTGAGTGAACAGGTGGTGAGCGTTTTGGTTGTTGCCAATGATGCCATAAGTACACCGATGAATGAATGACGGGAAATAAGGATTCAACCAGAGACTTTGAGGATTGTCATCAGTGACATAATGCATTAGGAACTCAATGGAGTCTTCTTGGGCCCTTTTATTTGGCAGTTTAAGGGAGTCAAACCTTTTCTCTTAAGAAGAAACGTTTTCTAATTTGAAGCTTCAAAACGGCTACTTTATTTGAATTTGAATTTTGGGGGGAAAATGGAATTTAAAATCTAGCGGATAAAACCATATCATGTAACATATCTATGGAAAGCTCTTGATGCGTAGATCACGGATCTGTAATCTCCGCTCAAATCGGAGCTTGTATGTAGAAGTTATGGAGGTCCAAAAATTGTAAAATTACCCCCTCCCCTTTTTGGGAAAAAAAGTGCACCCTTTGACCACTCTTACACCTCTCTTACAAACCATTGGTTTTTGCTTACATGGCGGGCTCCTATTTGTCAAAAAGTTAAACGTTTCCATAATCTCATGGCAAATTAAAGGGCCCAAAAAGACTCCATTGAGTTCCTAATGGTTTCATTAAAGGATTGTTTGAAAGTTAATTGATGCTGAGAAAAAGGCAATTTCATATTGGGTGTGTAAGTGGTGTGACTAGTTTTATGTTTGTATGAACTTCCGGCTAGGGGGCCTAGGAACTCTTTTCCCTGGTACCCGGGACAAAACCTAACCAAATTCCTAATTGGATCCCATCACTATAGTGGTTGGGAGGTTGGCTAACCCATGGGACTGGATGGGGTTAGGCTGGACTGATGGATCCGTAAATCGAGATTTAATTTCTATTACTATGATAGATGAAGTAAATCCCGAATAGTAATTGTTCTATGGATAGGAATCAACGGCTGTGCCTCTCTTGATGGGGAAAAAAGCGTTGATCCCAATGATCCAAGTGCAAGTTTCTTCCTTGACCTGACCAAGTACCGTTAGAGGTGCAGTCGGATCAATTTGATCAGTAATGATCTTGACTATGTTAGAGTAAAGAGTTATCCTGGTGGAATCGCTCGAGCTTTGTAGATAAGGAAAGTTTTTCTGGATTCGGTTTTGGAAAAACCGACGGATTAGTCTCTTGTCCGGATATCCGTGGTGGGCGAGGCCCCGAGTGTGAGACCCTAACCCGCGCAAGATGTGTTACTTCCGCTGCTAGCACCCCGAATCCGTTGCGCGGTGGGAACAGGGATCTTACAGTTGGTATCAGAGCATTTTAAAACTAATACGGATAAGCGAATTCTTATCATAAATTGATAATCAAAATTCAAAAAAAGCATTTTTCATAATGTATTTTCATTCCGTAAGCCTCTTGAATGAAGAATTTTTTTTAGATGGAAGTTCCCATTTATCTGGTATTCCCGACCTCACCCAGTCTCAAGATATGATTGCATTTGCCTTCGAGCATCTCATCTCTTCCGCTTCAACTCCAACAAGCCGAGCAAGACTCGCACGCCATTTCGAAGAATTATATTTTCCTAACCTAATGGAGAGACGACAGCATAAGTGGTTTGCAGGGCAATATGTCCACGCCTCCTGCAATCGGCTTGCAATGCTGAGGCAAAACCTCTCATTGGCCATGATTCTGATAAAGCGGAAAATGACGTGTGGTGTCATTCTATATCATTCAACACCTCAAAATTTCAGACTTTATTGCCGAGTTTATAGACTCTTTAGTCGATTTATCTCTAAGGAGAAAATAATAGCTCCCTTCGCAATTAGAGAAATTATGTAACAGGGCATATGATGACTATGGCCTAGTACCGTCGTCTTATGCGTCTCCCGAGGAGTTTTTAAATTTTGTAGCCGAGCCACTCTATGTACTTATTGCAACTTGTATATAAATACACAAATGTTTTTTCTGTTATTTAAGTGATTGTTTACGGACGATCGGATAAAGAAAAATCTGTTTATTAAACATATGTCATAAATCTCCAATAAGATCAACTGAGGAGCCAACTGAGGGACCAAGGAAGTGGCCTATGAGTGAAGCGCTAGGTTACCTGCGAAGGATCCTAGAGGGTGTAAGATTCCTCCCCCAACCCCCTTTTTGATGTCTAGTATCTTCCCCCGTAATCAATCCCTCTTCAGAAATATAAAGACCTTGTTTCTAACTGTTTTAACCTAGAGAGAGAAAATATTCTAGAGAGCGAATATTCAGATTATGAATATTTTTGGATAGAAAAATAACTCATCTTATTAAAATAAGTTCCCCTGAAACAGAAATTCAAAAAGAAATTTCCAATGTGCAATTGGAATTAATTGGAAATAGGTATAAAGAACCTTAGTCTAAGGGCCTAGATTTTCAGAAATCTTTAGACTATGGTCCAATTAAGGTTTCTATGGGCCAATAGCATCAATCCATGTGTAGGGAGGAGATAAATCCAAATTGTAAAAGAAGATACCCAAAAATGAGTAAATGCTCACATAAGATGAAGAGTTGAAAATGTACAAGGCATATTAGTAAAAAAACTATGACACATATGTAAGGAAGAGGAGTTCTTTAAAGGAGGTGCATATTTCACATAAGATGAAGAGTTGAAAATGTACAAGGCATATTAGTAAAAAAACTATGACACATATGTAAGGAAGAGGAGTTCTTTAAAGGAGGTGCATATTTCACATAAGATGAAGAGTTGAAAATGTACAAGGTTTATTAGTAAAAAACTATGAGCAATACAGTTTTGACACATATGTAAGGAAGGGGAATTCTTTAAAGGAGGTGCATATTTCACATGCTTGAATGAGTTTTAAACTCATAAAAATTGAGATATTTCATCTCTCCTCTCTCCTCATTCAAGTCTAGTTCCAGAAAGTTAGCTTAACTGACCTAAAAATGGTCAAAAAGTGACCAAACTGACTTAGAAAATTCTAGAATCAGTTTGTTTGGTTAGGAGCTCAAATTTTCCTATAAATAGAAGCCTCCCCTTGTTGAAAAAAAACATAGTCTCTTATGCTTTGTTACTCTACTCCACCTAAGCCAAAATACATAGTCTCTTATGCTTTGTTACTCTACTCCACCTAAGCCAAAATATATAGTCTCTTATGCTTTGTTACTCTACTCCACCTAAGCCAAAATACATAGTCTCTTATGCTTGTTACTCTACTCCACCTAAGCCAAAATATATAGTCTCTTATGCTTTGTTACTCTACCAAAATACATAGTCTCTTATGCTTTGTTACTCTACTCCACCTAAGCTAAAATACATAGTCTCTTATGCTTTGTTACTCTACTCCACCTAAGCCAAAATACATAGTCTCTTATGCTTTGTTACTCTACTCCACCTAAGCCAAAATATATAGTCTCTTATGCTTTGTTACTCTACTCCACCTAAGCCAAAATACATAGTCTCTTATGCTTGTTACTCTACTCCACCTAAGCCAAAATATATAGTCTCTTATGCTTTGTTACTCTACCAAAATACATAGTCTCTTATGCTTTGTTACTCTACTCCACCTAAGCTAAAATACATAGTCTCTTATGCTTTGTTACTCTACTCCACCTAAGCCAAAATATATAGTCTCTTATGCTTTGTTACTCTACCAAAATACATAGTCTCTTATGCTTTGTTACTCTACTCCACCTAAGCCAAAATATATAGTCTCTTATGCTTTGTTACTCTACTCCACCTAAGCCAAATTAGATAGAGTCTTATGCTTTGTTACTCTACTCCACCTAAGCTAAAATATATAGTGTCTTATGCCTTGTTACTCTACTCTACCTAAGCCAGGAATTGTGAATTCTTTAATAATTCACTAGTTTTTGATACCTCTCTCTTTCTTCAATCTCCATTGGTGGCTCCATCAACATACTAAACCAATTGATTGGTTGGGGGCCTCTACCGTGAATAAAGAATCAAGCAAATCATAAGGTAAGTATATTGAATTTCGATCTTTTCTATGATTTCTCAATGATTCTCTCTTCTCAACCCCTCTCAAGCTTGAGAAGTTTAATTGGTATGGTTTTTTTTTAAATGCTAATGAAGTTAATTGGTGAATAGTAGTGAAGAGGTACATAATTTAATAAATGCTATAGAAGTTAATTTCCACTTATATTTAAATTCTAATGGTTTTTATAATTTCTCTCTCTCACTCAAGAAATGGTCATACTCATGACTCATTCTCAATCCAAATGAAGCTTTTCATAAAGCTTTTCCTTAATCCAAGATTAAGCTATTCTTGAGGCCAAATTAATGGCTTTTTGCTATGCTTTTAGTTTATGCACATTGATGATTCAATCCATTATGGATTGATGACCCAATTAGAGACCATTCTAATTGTTTTCTTAATGATCCAATTAGAGACCATTATGGATTGATGATCCAATTAGAGACCATTCTAATTGTTTTCTTAATGATCCAATTAGAGACCATTATGGATTGATGATCCAATTAGAGACCATTCTAATTGTTTTCTTAATGATCCAATTAGAGACCATTATGGATTGATGATCCAATTAGAGACCATTCTAATTGTTTTCTTAATGATCCAATTAGAGACCATTATGGATTGATGATCCAATTAGAGACCATTCTAATTGTTTTCTTAATGATCCAATTAGAGACCATTATGGATTGATGATCCAATTAGAGACCATTCTAATTATTTCTTTAATAATGAGCTTTATCCCTTAGAAAAAAATTGAGATTTATCAGTCATAGTAGCGGTGCTATGGCAAAATTTTTATAGAAATTACGCATAAAATAAATTCATTCAAAGCATAAAAAGAGGACTTTCTACCATATTCTAGGAACTATCATCCTAGATTAATTAAAAGAATTTTATCATGCATGGAGATGTGGATGTTTGCACGTAGATGTAGATGTATAGATGTAGATGTGGATATGGAGGTGGATGGATGCATGTAGATGTAGATGTATAGATGTAGATGTGAATGGAGATGTGGATGTATGCATGTAGATGTAGATGTATAGATGTGGATGTGGATGTATACATGTAGATGTAGATGTATAGATACGGATGTGGATGTGGAGGTGGATGTATACATGTAGATGTAGATGTATAGATGTAGATGTGAATGGAGATGTGGATGTATACATGTAGATGTAGATGTATAGATATAGATGTGGAAGTGGAGGTGGATGGATGCATGTAGATGTAGATGTATAGATGTAGATGTAGATACGAATGGAGATGTGGATGTATGCATGTAGATGTAGGTGTATAGATGTAGATGTGGATGTAGAGGTGGATGTATGCATGTAGATGTAGATGTATAGATGTGGATGTGAATGTGGAGGTAGATGTATGCATATAGATGTAGATGTATGGAGGTGAATGTGAATGTGGATGTAGATGTATGCATAGAGATGTAGATGTATGTATGTAGATGTGAATGTACGCATATAGATGTAGATGTATGGATGTGAATATGCGATATGTGATGTGAGGGAATCTGAAGTGATGAGATAGAAATGATGTGATGGGATGAGTATACATATAAATGGAATATGGAATAAGTAATGTAGATTGATGAGGGATAATGTGGAAAAATGAAAGTTAAAATAGAAATTGTATTGTAAACTGTTTGTAAATGCTGTTTGTAAATGCTGTTTGTAAATGATTGTTTTATGTCAAGAATGCTGGGGGGAGCATTTTGACCGTCTTGTGATTAAAGTCGTGATGGTAAAGTTGCAACTGCTGACGGGGAGTCAATGAAGGACGTCTCGCGTAGCAAGGTCGGCCGAGGTCTTGACCAGCCTCGGTGCGATTAAAATGGTGAGCTTCCGGTACGGTGGATGAGGGGCCAAGGAAGCGGCCTATGCGTGAAGCGCTAGGTTACCTGCGAAGGATCCTAGAGGGTGCTGACCATACGGTGCTCGGGCTCTGGGTCGCCTAGGATACCCACGCGTGCGTCGAGGAAGATATTGGAACAGAGTTGGAGTTGTTTTCTGAATCGGGCATGGATCTGGTTGATTGACCTTGCTGGTCTTCAATGGATGAGTCCATGGCCCCTTATATGGATCTGTTGGTTGATCTTGCTGATCTTCAACGAGAGTCCATCTTGATAAGTGATTATATTGCCAAGTATTAAAGGCTAGGAACTATCGAAACGGCCCCTGAGCGTTCTAGTTGCCAATGATGCCATATATACTCTGATGAAGGAATGATGGAAAATTAAGAATCAATGGGATAAAGTGGAAGATGGTGATCAATGATACTATGGTTTTATTAAAGGATTGTTTTAAACTGGTTGAATCTGGTTGGAAAAAAGGCAATTTCATATTGGGTGTGTGAGTGGTGTGACTAGTTTTATTTTGCATGAACATCCGGCTAGGGGGCCTTGGAACTCTTTTCCTTGGTACCCGGGACAAAACCTAACCAAATTTTTTAATTGGATCCCATCACTACAGTGGTTGGGCGGTTGGCTAACCCATGGGATTGGATGGGGTTAGGCTGGACTGATGGATCCGTAAACCGAGACTCAAACTTTGTTTTTACGATAGAAAAAAAAAATAAATAAATCCCGGACAGTAACTGTTCTATGGATAGGAATCAACGGCTGTGCCTCTTGAATGGGGAAAAAAGCGTTGATCCCAATGATCCAAGTGCAAGTTTCTTCCTTGAACTGACTAAGTATCTTATAGATGTAATCGGATCATCTCGATCAGAAATGATCTTGACTACGTTAGAGTAAAAAGTTATCCTGGTGGAATCGCCCGTGCTTTCCGGTAAAGGAAGTTTTTCCGGGTTCGGTTTTGGAACAACCGACGGATTAATCTCTTATCCGGATATCCGTGGGCGAGGCCCCGAGTGTGGGACCCCTGTCCCACGCGAGAAGCGCTACTTCCGCTGCCAGTACCCCGAATCCGTTGCTCGGTGGGAACAGCGATCTTACAGTTGGTATCAGAGCATTTGGTTAATAAAGATCAACTGAGAAGACAAATATGTCAAAAATTTATCAAGAAACACAAAAAGGTTATAATTGTGTGATATAGTTCATACAATTTGATATTCAAACTGAAATTCTTAATTTGGTAATTGGTTCTCCAGATAGAAGTACCGCGATTATATAGAATCCCTGACTTGCTTGAGGCGTAGACATGATATTATTTACCTTATAATTCCAAGGGCCGTGACTACGCGTATATACCGAGAGTATACTGCAGCTCTTTACTGACAGTATATACGAGTAAATCTAAGACTTGAAATTATAAGTGTTAATGCTATCTAGATGATGATTTCGAATGTGATTGATATGATTTTTAATTCTGTTTGAGAATGAATGAATTGATTTGGATTCTGATTGAAAATGCTGATTGAAAAATGTTGATTTTTAAAAATTAGTTGAAATATAATGAAACCACAATGAGGGGGAATGGGACGAGTCCTTGTGATGATATTCATAACTAGAATGATGATAACGAATTCAGCAAATCACTATGAGATTAGTGGGTTGTGCTGTCAGATTGCTACTGTTAATACTTGACCGGTAGATCAAATTAAAGGATGTCAAATTGAGAACTTGCTTCACTGAAATTTCCGTGGAGGAATGTTCCGAAGGAAACTTTTCGGTCTAATGGACCTTATCATGTTAAAGATATGAATGATATGATCTGAATGAATTGTTATTTAATGATGAGTTCTATATAAGGGATAATTATCCCAGTGTTCTGTTGGGTTGACCAGAATATAAGGAACCCCAGAATAAAATTAGATCTTAAGAATAAGAGCTGTCCTCTACCTTGCGAGATGAGGACATCTCGCACTTTTTAAGTGGGGTAGGATGTAAGATTCCTCCCCAGCCTTCGAGGTATATAGGAGTAAGAATCTCCCTTTCGGATCTTATAATTATTCCCTCTCTAAAATAAAAGAAAGTTCTGTTTAAAAAAGGAATACCCTTTTCCTAAAATACTTCTCAAGAGTCACGCCTAATTTAAGGATTTAGAACAATGAGTTTAGAAGTGAGAATCGGTGTTTTGGATACCAAGGTTTTGGTTTTCATTCGAGTATGGCCCAAAAGAAGTTCTTTATCTCTTGGGGAGTATAAGAAGTTATCCCCCAGATATTGTGATCCTTATATCTGAATTCAATGAAAGTAGGTGACTTAGCCTACAAGTTTCTTTTATCTCCTCATCTCAAAATTCTTAATGCCTTCTATAGAGAAATGTGTCAAACGTAAATCATGGAAAGACGGTAAAACTTCCGTGGCAAGTTACCGTTGGCTTCTAGGTTACGCTAGCTCCTTCCTTTATATAAGTCGTAACTTTTACTTGTCGCTCACAGTAATCTTACTCCCATCAATCTCCTTTCTTTCTTAATCATCCTTCATGGCTTGGCAACAGGAATTAGTTTTATCCCTGATGATTTCTCACCTTCAAGACGCAAGAGAGTCTGTGAAGAAAGACTTTATAGAACAGTATGAGCGCTCACTTTTTCCTCACCTAGGAACTTCTGTAGCGCAGACCAAATGGCGGACCTATCAAAACATAACTAGGGTAACACCCTGGGGTCAGCAACACTTTCGTAACAATGTCCGCTTGGCCATGGTTATTGAAGCTTTGGGTTTGGGTCCCCGATACTACTGTGTCATGAGATCAAGGCATCTTGGGTTTTCTGAGCGGGTCTTTTTACTGGCATGTTTTCTTCCTCATGAGAAGATATGCCTTTACCCCGTTTTTGGCTTGCCTCTCAGAGGTCCTTTTGTTAGATCACCTCATACCACTGAGATAGGTGCGGCAATAACCAGCAGAATCATTCCCATAGATGAGTTACCCTATACTTGTGCAGCTTGTGAGGACTGCTTTTGTGACCATATGATGGATGGGCTTATGGAAGTGTAAAGAGTTCTTCTATCTTTACTGTATAAGTCCCGTGAATGAGTAAAGTTTAAATCTTGTTCTTATTTTGAATCTTGCTCTCTTTAAGACTTTTCTTGGTGGTTAATCTTGATTAAAAATTTTCTCTAAGTCTCATATTCGTGCATCTTGCGAAATTATCCCAAGTTGCGAGATGAGGACATCTCGCGTTTTTTAAGTGGGGTAGAATGTAAGATTCCTCCCCCAACCCCCTTTTTGATGTCTAGTATCTTCCCCCGTAATCAATCCCTCTTCAGAAATATAAAGACCTTGTTTCTAACTGTTTTAACCTAGAGAGAGAAAATATTCTAGAGAGCGAATATTCAGATTATGAATATTTTTGGATAGAAAAATAACTCATCTTATTAAAATAAGTTCCCCTGAAACAGAAATTCAAAAAGAAATTTCCAATGTGCAATTGGAATTAATTGGAAATAGGTATAAAGAACCTTAGTCTAAGGGCCTAGATTTTCAGAAATCTTTAGACTATGGTCCAATTAAGGTTTCTATGGGCCAATAGCATCAATCCATGTGTAGGGAGGAGATAAATCCAAATTGTAAAAGAAGATACCCAAAAATGAGTAAATGCTCACATAAGATGAAGAGTTGAAAATGTACAAGGTTTATTAGTAAATAAACTCATATGTAAGGAAGAGGAGTTCTTTAAAGGAGGTGCATATTTCACATAAGATGAAGAGTTGAAAATGTACAAGGCATATTAGTAAAAAAACTATGACACATATGTAAGGAAGAGGAGTTCTTTAAAGGAGGTGCATATTTCACATAAGATGAAGAGTTGAAAATGTACAAGGTTTATTAGTAAAAAACTATGAGCAATACAGTTTTGACACATATGTAAGGAAGGGGAATTCTTTAAAGGAGGTGCATATTTCACATGCTTGAATGAGTTTTAAACTCATAAAAATTGAGATATTTCATCTCTCCTCTCTCCTCATTCAAGTCTAGTTCCAGAAAGTTAGCTTAACTGACCTAAAAATGGTCAAAAAGTGACCAAACTGACTTAGAAAATTCTAGAATCAGTTTGTTTGGTTAGGAGCTCAAATTTTCCTATAAATAGAAGCCTCCCCTTGTTGAAAAAAAACATAGTCTCTTATGCTTTGTTACTCTACTCCACCTAAGCCAAAATACATAGTCTCTTATGCTTTGTTACTCTACTCCACCTAAGCCAAAATATATAGTCTCTTATGCTTTGTTACTCTACTCCACCTAAGCCAAAATACATAGTCTCTTATGCTTGTTACTCTACTCCACCTAAGCCAAAATATATAGTCTCTTATGCTTTGTTACTCTACCAAAATACATAGTCTCTTATGCTTTGTTACTCTACTCCACCTAAGCTAAAATACATAGTCTCTTATGCTTTGTTACTCTACTCCACCTAAGCCAAAATACATAGTCTCTTATGCTTTGTTACTCTACTCCACCTAAGCCAAAATATATAGTCTCTTATGCTTTGTTACTCTACTCCACCTAAGCCAAAATACATAGTCTCTTATGCTTGTTACTCTACTCCACCTAAGCCAAAATATATAGTCTCTTATGCTTTGTTACTCTACCAAAATACATAGTCTCTTATGCTTTGTTACTCTACTCCACCTAAGCTAAAATACATAGTCTCTTATGCTTTGTTACTCTACTCCACCTAAGCCAAAATATATAGTCTCTTATGCTTTGTTACTCTACCAAAATACATAGTCTCTTATGCTTTGTTACTCTACTCCACCTAAGCCAAAATATATAGTCTCTTATGCTTTGTTACTCTACTCCACCTAAGCCAAATTAGATAGAGTCTTATGCTTTGTTACTCTACTCCACCTAAGCTAAAATATATAGTGTCTTATGCCTTGTTACTCTACTCTACCTAAGCCAGGAATTGTGAATTCTTTAATAATTCACTAGTTTTTGATACCTCTCTCTTTCTTCAATCTCCATTGGTGGCTCCATCAACATACTAAACCAATTGATTGGTTGGGGGCCTCTACCGTGAATAAAGAATCAAGCAAATCATAAGGTAAGTATATTGAATTTCGATCTTTTCTATGATTTCTCAATGATTCTCTCTTCTCAACCCCTCTCAAGCTTGAGAAGTTTAATTGGTATGGTTTTTTTTTAAATGCTAATGAAGTTAATTGGTGAATAGTAGTGAAGAGGTACATAATTTAATAAATGCTATAGAAGTTAATTTCCACTTATATTTAAATTCTAATGGTTTTTATAATTTCTCTCTCTCACTCAAGAAATGGTCATACTCATGACTCATTCTCAATCCAAATGAAGCTTTTCATAAAGCTTTTCCTTAATCCAAGATTAAGCTATTCTTGAGGCCAAATTAATGGCTTTTTGCTATGCTTTTAGTTTATGCACATTGATGATTCAATCCATTATGGATTGATGACCCAATTAGAGACCATTCTAATTGTTTTCTTAATGATCCAATTAGAGACCATTATGGATTGATGATCCAATTAGAGACCATTCTAATTGTTTTCTTAATGATCCAATTAGAGACCATTATGGATTGATGATCCAATTAGAGACCATTCTAATTGTTTTCTTAATGATCCAATTAGAGACCATTATGGATTGATGATCCAATTAGAGACCATTCTAATTGTTTTCTTAATGATCCAATTAGAGACCATTATGGATTGATGATCCAATTAGAGACCATTCTAATTGTTTTCTTAATGATCCAATTAGAGACCATTATGGATTGATGATCCAATTAGAGACCATTCTAATTATTTCTTTAATAATGAGCTTTATCCCTTAGAAAAAAATTGAGATTTATCAGTCATAGTAGCGGTGCTATGGCAAAATTTTTATAGAAATTACGCATAAAATAAATTCATTCAAAGCATAAAAAGAGGACTTTCTACCATATTCTAGGAACTATCATCCTAGATTAATTAAAAGAATTTTATCATGCATGGAGATGTGGATGTTTGCACGTAGATGTAGATGTATAGATGTAGATGTGGATATGGAGGTGGATGGATGCATGTAGATGTAGATGTATAGATGTAGATGTGAATGGAGATGTGGATGTATGCATGTAGATGTAGATGTATAGATGTGGATGTGGATGTATACATGTAGATGTAGATGTATAGATACGGATGTGGATGTGGAGGTGGATGTATACATGTAGATGTAGATGTATAGATGTAGATGTGAATGGAGATGTGGATGTATACATGTAGATGTAGATGTATAGATATAGATGTGGAAGTGGAGGTGGATGGATGCATGTAGATGTAGATGTATAGATGTAGATGTAGATACGAATGGAGATGTGGATGTATGCATGTAGATGTAGGTGTATAGATGTAGATGTGGATGTAGAGGTGGATGTATGCATGTAGATGTAGATGTATAGATGTGGATGTGAATGTGGAGGTAGATGTATGCATATAGATGTAGATGTATGGAGGTGAATGTGAATGTGGATGTAGATGTATGCATAGAGATGTAGATGTATGTATGTAGATGTGAATGTACGCATATAGATGTAGATGTATGGATGTGAATATGCGATATGTGATGTGAGGGAATCTGAAGTGATGAGATAGAAATGATGTGATGGGATGAGTATACATATAAATGGAATATGGAATAAGTAATGTAGATTGATGAGGGATAATGTGGAAAAATGAAAGTTAAAATAGAAATTGTATTGTAAACTGTTTGTAAATGCTGTTTGTAAATGCTGTTTGTAAATGATTGTTTTATGTCAAGAATGCTGGGGGGAGCATTTTGACCGTCTTGTGATTAAAGTCGTGATGGTAAAGTTGCAACTGCTGACGGGGAGTCAATGAAGGACGTCTCGCGTAGCAAGGTCGGCCGAGGTCTTGACCAGCCTCGGTGCGATTAAAATGGTGAGCTTCCGGTACGGTGGATGAGGGGCCAAGGAAGCGGCCTATGCGTGAAGCGCTAGGTTACCTGCGAAGGATCCTAGAGGGTGCTGACCATACGGTGCTCGGGCTCTGGGTCGCCTAGGATACCCACGCGTGCGTCGAGGAAGATATTGGAACAGAGTTGGAGTTGTTTTCTGAATCGGGCATGGATCTGGTTGATTGACCTTGCTGGTCTTCAATGGATGAGTCCATGGCCCCTTATATGGATCTGTTGGTTGATCTTGCTGATCTTCAACGAGAGTCCATCTTGATAAGTGATTATATTGCCAAGTATTAAAGGCTAGGAACTATCGAAACGGCCCCTGAGCGTTCTAGTTGCCAATGATGCCATATATACTCTGATGAAGGAATGATGGAAAATTAAGAATCAATGGGATAAAGTGGAAGATGGTGATCAATGATACTATGGTTTTATTAAAGGATTGTTTTAAACTGGTTGAATCTGGTTGGAAAAAAGGCAATTTCATATTGGGTGTGTGAGTGGTGTGACTAGTTTTATTTTGCATGAACATCCGGCTAGGGGGCCTTGGAACTCTTTTCCTTGGTACCCGGGACAAAACCTAACCAAATTTTTTAATTGGATCCCATCACTACAGTGGTTGGGCGGTTGGCTAACCCATGGGATTGGATGGGGTTAGGCTGGACTGATGGATCCGTAAACCGAGACTCAAACTTTGTTTTTACGATAGAAAAAAAAAATAAATAAATCCCGGACAGTAACTGTTCTATGGATAGGAATCAACGGCTGTGCCTCTTGAATGGGGAAAAAAGCGTTGATCCCAATGATCCAAGTGCAAGTTTCTTCCTTGAACTGACTAAGTATCTTATAGATGTAATCGGATCATCTCGATCAGAAATGATCTTGACTACGTTAGAGTAAAAAGTTATCCTGGTGGAATCGCCCGTGCTTTCCGGTAAAGGAAGTTTTTCCGGGTTCGGTTTTGGAACAACCGACGGATTAATCTCTTATCCGGATATCCGTGGGCGAGGCCCCGAGTGTGGGACCCCTGTCCCACGCGAGAAGCGCTACTTCCGCTGCCAGTACCCCGAATCCGTTGCTCGGTGGGAACAGGGATCTTACAGAGGGTGCTGACCATACGGTGCTCGGGCTCTGGGTCGTCGAAGATACCCACACGTGCGTCGTGGAAGATATTGGAACAAGGAGTAAGAGTTGTTTTCTAAAACCGGGCATGGATCTAGTTGATTGACCTTGCTGGTCCTCAACGGATGAGTCCATGGCTCTTTTATATGGATCTGTGGGTTGATCTTGCTGAATATATTGCCGGTTACTATGAGCTAGGAACTATGAAAAGGCCCCTGAGTGAACAGGTGGTGAGCGTTCTGGTTGTTGCCAATGATGCCATAAGTACACCGATGAATGAATGACGGGAAATAAGGATTCAACCAGAGACTTTGAGGATTGTCAATCCTCTCTTCAGAAATGTAAAAGATCTTGTCTCTGCCTATTTTGACATAGAGAGAGAAAATATTCTAGAGAGAGAATATTCAGATTTTGAATATTTTTAGATAGAAAAATTTCTCATATTATTAAAATTAATTCCCTTGAAATAGAAATTCAAAAAGAACTTTTCAATGTGCAATTGGATTTTATTGGAAATGGGTATAAAGGACCTTAGCCTAAGGGTCTAGATTTTTATAAATTTTTGAATTATGGTCCAATTAAGGTTCCTATGGGCCAATAGCATCAATCCATGTATAGGGAGGAGATAAATCCAATTAAGGTTCCTATGGGCCAATAGCATCAATCCATGTGTAGGGAGGAGATAAATCCAAATTGTAAAAGAAGATACCCAAAAATGAGTAAATGCTTACATAAGATGAACAGTTGACTATGTACAAGGTTTATTAGTAAGAAACTATGAGTAATATCAAAAATATGAGATATTTTGGGTATCCAAAAATTAGTAAATGCTCACATAAGATGAAGAGTTGAAAATGTACAAGGTTTATTAGTAAAATACTATGAGCAATATTAGAAATATGAGATATTTTGGGTATGTTAATTCCATTTTGACACATATGTAAGGAAGGGGAGTCCATTAAAGGAGGTGCATATTTCACATGCTTGAATGAGTTTTAAACTAAAAAATAATGTCATATTTTTATCTCTCCTCTCTCTTGAATCAAACCAAATCAAAATGGAACCAAACCGAATAAAAAAGGAACCAAACTAGATCCAAATCTAGTCCAAATTCAACCAAACTGAATCTGGAAAATTCTAGAATTCAGTTAGCTTTGGTTAGAGCTTCCCTCTCCTATAAATAGAACATGAGTCCTTTGAAAAAAATAGAAGAATTTTAGTATACTAGAGTTATGCTGAAATAATGCTAATTTCTACTACTCTCTAAAATTCTCTCCAAATTGAAGAAATTGGAGCTTCCCTCTTTCTTCAATCCCCATTGATGGCTCCATCAACATACTTAACCAATTGATTGGTTGGGGGCCTCTACCGTGAACAAAGAATCAAGCAATTTGTAAGGTAAATGGTGAATTTTGATCTTTTCTCTAATTTCTCAATGTTTCTCTCTTCTCAACCCCTCTCAAGCTTGAGAAGCTTAATTGGAATGGTTTTTGAATGCTATTGAAGTTAATTGATGAATAGTAGTGAAGAATTACATAATTTGATGAATGCTATTGAAGTTAATTGATTAATGATAGTAAAGAATTATATAAATTTCCATTTATACTTAAATTCTAATGGTTTTTATGTAATTTCTCTCTCTCACTCAAGAAATGGTCATACTCATGACCCATTCTCAATCCAAATGAAGCTTGGATTTTTATGTAATTTCTCTCTCTCACTCAAGAAATGGTCATACTCATGACCCATTCTCAATCCAAATGAAGCTTTTCATAAAGCTTTTCCTTAATCCAAGATTAATCTATGCTTGAGGTCAAATTAATGGCTTTTTTCTATGCTTTTAGTTTATGTATTTCATGAATATTGATGATTCAACCCATTATTGGGTTAATGATCCAATTAGAGATCATTCTAATCATTTCCTTAATGATAAGCTTTATCCGTCAAAATAAATTGAGATTTATCAGTCATAGTAGCGGAGCTATGGCAAAATTTTTATAAAAATTACACATAAAATAATTTTATTCAAAGCATGAAAAGAGAACTTCCTACCATATTCTAGGAATTATCATCCTAGATTAATTGAAAGAATTTTATTGTAATCATGGAGAAATTAATTTTTATGTTATGTATAATTGATGATTATTTTATTGTAAAAGTGTTACTTTTATCATATTTGGATTTCATGCATAGAGGTATGCATAAAAGTTGATTATTTTATTATAAAAGTGTGACTTTTATCATATTTGGATTTCATGCATAGAGGTATGCATAAAAGTTGATTATTTTATTATAAAAGTGTGACTTTTATCATAATCGGATTTCATGCATAGAGGTATGCATAAAAGTTGATTATTTTATTATAAAAGTGTGACTTCTATCATATTCGGATTTCATGCATAGAGGTATGCATAAAAGTTGATTATTTTATTATAAAAGTGTGACTTTTATCATATTCGGATTTCATGCATAGAGGTATGCATAAAAGTTGATTATTTTATTATAAAAGTGTGACTTTTATCATATTTGGATTTCATGCATCTCTAGAGGTATGCATAAAATTTGATTATTTTATTATAAAAGTGTGACTTTTATCATATTTGGATTTCATGCATAGAGGTATGCATAAAAGTTGATTATTTTATTATAAAAGTGTGACTTTTATCATATTCGGATTTCATGCATAGAGGTATGCATAAAAGTTGATTATTTTATTATAAAAGTGTGACTTGATAAAAAACAGAAGTAGGAGGCAGCACACACAAGGGAAGCAAACCCTAATCCATATCCATCAACCATAAAGAAAGAGAGAAGCCATAGTCACCATCTCTCTCACACACACAAAGGAGAACACAACATAGTGTTATGTCCACACTACAAAGTAAACCTAATGTAATGTCCACACCACACATGACCAGCTGGACGCGGTCATAAACACACCACACGATATCTATCTACCATACTGTCACTCTGTCAGTCACTCTGTCAACACCCATGTGCTATCCTCCAGCTGTATACGAGCTTGACATTTCAACACTCCCCCTCAAGCTCGACATGTCCATCTCTAGGACTCCCAATCTAGTACGGAAATACTCGAACTTATCCTTACCAAGTGCTTTGGTAAAGATATCTGCAACCTGCTCATCTGTCTGCACATATGTCAAATCAACATGCCCATCTAGCACCTTCTCTCTGATGAAATGATAGTGGACCTCAATATGTTTGGTCCTGGCATGATAAACTAGGTTGCTAGCAAGCTGAATACTACTCATGTTGTCACAATCAATGACAACTCTCATATCACTCTGTAACCTGACATCATCTAGCAACTTCTTCAACCACATAGCCTCACATGCAGCTATGGCTGCTCCACGATACTCTGCCTCTGTGGTAGATAAAGCAACTGTAGGTTGCTTTTTACTGCTCCAACTCACAGCTCCACTACCAAGGCTGAAAACATAGCCACTGGTAGATCTCCTGTCATATGCACTACCGGCCCAATCTGCATCTATATATCCATAGACATGCATGTCTTTTCCTGCCTCATAGAAAAGACCATAATGCGCGGTAGTTTTGACATATCTCAGAATCCGTCTCACAGCATCCAAGTGAGGTTTACGAGGACTCTGCGTAAACTGACTCACCAAACCAACTGCATAACTGAGATCTGGCCTCGTAATGGTCATGTAGATAAGGCTACCAACCATTTTCCTGTACATGGTGATATCATCAAGCTCATCACCCAAATCAGCCCTAAGCTTCATGTTTTGCTCTAATGGTGTCAGCATTGGTTTGCATGCTGTCATACCATACTTTGCCAGCATATCAAGTGCATATTGCCTTTGCACCAACCATATACCCTGGCTTGTTCTAATCACCTCAATGCCAAGAAAGAACCTTAAATCTCCAAGGTCTTTCATATCAAACTCTTTGCATAAAGAGGCCTTAACCTCATCAATGCCTTTCCCACAATCACCTGTGATAATCAAATCATCAACATAAATGACTATCATCACGATACCATCATGTGTCTTCTTCTCATAAAGTGAAGAGTCTGCATTTCCAACCACAAATCCAATACTGACAAGATATCTGCTGATCTTGTCACTCCAAGCACGAGGTGCTTGCTTCAAACCATAGAGTGCTTTCTTTAACCTGCAAACAAAAGTCAGATATTTTGGATGTACATAACCTTCTGGCTGTTCCATGTACACCTCTTCTTGTAGTTCACCATTCAAGAAAGCATTTTTTACATCCATTTGATGTAAAGCCCAACCTTTTTGTGCTGCTAGTGCAATGATAGACCTCACTGTAGCCATCTTAGCCACTGGGCTGAAAGTTTCATCATAATCAAGACCATAAGTTTGTGCATATCCTTTAGCGACCAGCCTTGCCTTATGTCTCTCTAGGCTGCCATCTGACTTGCACTTTACCTTATACACCCATTTGCATCCAATTGCATTCTTTCCTTTAGGTAACTCAGCCAATTCCCATGTCTCATTTTTGTCCAAAGCATCCATCTCTTTATCCATGGCTTTCTCCCATACATGCTCTCCAATAGCCTCTGTATAGCATGTAGGTTCCACATGCTTTACCATAGATGTCATGTATGCATAATGCATAGCAAAATCCCTATATGTCAATCTTTCAACTGGATATCTGACTCTCTGGGATCTCTGCAATGCATGCGGGTCACTCTGTACACCTGTAACTCTGGCATGTGGTGGCACATATCTGTCCTGCCTAGCACCAGGTGTACGTACAACAGGTATCCCGAGCTCCTCATCCAAACTCTCTGAGCTAGAGGACTCATAGCCTGTGATTCCAATTCCTTCGACTTTCTTCTTGCCTTTATCCATAGCACTACTCCCAATGCTCGCACTCTCATGCCTCAATCGTCCTGACCATGGACGTACACTGCTACTACTCTCACAGCTTCTGCTGCTGGCCCAGACATAGTAGTAGAGCTAGAACTTGCTTGTGATGGCAAGTTCACAGGTACATTAGCCTCAAGTGTGTCAATGACTCCCTCATCTCTTGCTTTGTACCAACTAGCAAGCTCATCAAACACTACATCACGTGAGATGACTACTTGTCTAGTTTGAGGGTTATAACATTTGTAAGCCTTTCGATCCTGTGCATATCCAACAAATACACATTTCTCTGCCTTAGGATCCAACTTCCGTCTTCTTTCATCAGGCACATGAACATAAGCTACACATCCAAAGACTTTCAGATGTCCAATATCTGGCCTGTAACCTGTAAGCTGCATCTCTGGCGTGCTTCCATGAATGGCTACTGTAGGTGTTTTGTTCAGGATATACACTGCAGTAGCACATGCTTCTACCCAATAGTAATCTGTCATGCTCTTTTCATTGAGCATTTCCCTTGCCACTTCACATATGACTCGATTCTTTCTCTCAGCCACACCATTCTGCTGAGGTGTATACCTGCATGTCAACTGTCTCCTTATCCCATGCTTCCGCAAGAAATGCTCAAAAGCTTTTGAGGTGTATTCACCACCTCCATCTGTTCTCAGACACTTAATCCAACACCCATATTGTTTTTCTACAAGAGCTTTGAAATCCATGAATTTTTCCAGCACTTCACTCTTCTCTCTCAAAAAATATATCCATGTCATCCTGCTGAAGTCATCTATAAATGTCACATAGTATAGACTTCCTTTGATAGATGGGTTTTGTGCTGGGCCCCATACATCACTGTGCACTATCTCAAGTGGTCTATTACTCATGTTTCCTTCTCTAGGAAACCTCAACCTTGCATGCTTTCCAAACTGACAGGCTTCACAAACATGCATATGTCCATCATATTTAAATCGAGGCAATCCACTGACAATGCCTCTTGTTTGCATGTTCTTTAATCTCTGTATATTGACATGTCCAATCCTCTTGTGCCACATGTCAATGTCCTGCACAATCCCATTGCTCTTTGAAAACATGGCTGAGCTCAATTCGGGTATGCCTGCATCCAATTTGAACAACCTTCCTTCCTTCTTGCCCTTGGCAATCAATCTACAGCCATGCTTAAAGTCTTCCACAAAACAGCCATTCTCATTGAATTTTACTTGTAATCCCTGCTCAACCATTTGGCCTACTGATGCCAAATTCTTTGTGATGGATGGTACATATAACACTTCTGACATATTATTCACATTTCCATCATGCATCTTCAAAGGCACACTGCCAACATGTGTTATAAGATGCTGAGGATCATCTCTTGTGACCACATAACCATTTGTATCCAATGGTTGCATCTTCTCAAACCACTCACCATGACATGTCATGTGATTTGAGGCACCTGAATCCATATACCATGACTCATCTCGAGCATTCTGAGACTCCATTGTCCCCATAACGTGCTTCATTGCAAAAAGGTGATTTGAACTCCCATCATTGTTACTGGTAGATGCATAATTTCCATGTTGTGGTCTTCCATTCCTCACATCATTCTGCTTTTTGTAACAATCTTTTGCCAAATGTCCAAGTTTGCCACAATAGTAACAATCAATCCCATTCAAATTTTGTTGAGGACCTTGCCATCGTCCTCTACCACGAGCACCTGTTCCAAATCCCCCCCTATGGGATTGAAATCCACGACCTCCACGTGATCCAAATGATGACTGTGAATTCTGAAAATTCTGATTTGATTGTGGTTGAGTAGACCTGTCATTCCAATCACGTCCTCCACGGCCAGGGGTAAATCTCCCCCTGCCTCGAGAGCCTCTAGATGAGTAAAAAGCCTGATTTCTTGCATGTTCATCATTGCTTGACGAGGATGCACCACCTGTAACACTCATACCACCAAGGCCAAGCTTCAATTCTTCCACAATGAGCAATGACACAAGCTCATTAAAGTCTGGCATTCCTCCCAATCTTACTGAGATGGAAGTGTCAAAAGATTTGTATTCTTTGCCTAAACCACGCAATGTGAGAGCAACCAAATCATCATCATCCATTGGGGCATGGATCGATGAGAAGGAATCTGCATAACCCTTGATTTCCTGAACATACTCATGTATACTCCTATTCCTTCGTGTTACACTGTGAATCTGTTGCTTTAGTTGTATTTGCCTTGCACCAGTGTCTGTCTCATACATTCGGCACAATATACCCCATGCTTCTTTCGGTGTATCTGCATCTTGGATGTGAATAAGCAAGGCATCTGTTACACATATGGAAAAATAATGCAACACTTTCGAAGACCGCTCTACCCATTGCTTGTGAGCCAACATCTGAGCATTATTTGGTTGAGGAGGTAGGTATGGCTCCGGGTCTTCCTCCAAGACGAGACTCCATAAACCTTTGCCTTTCAAAAAACTCTTCATTCGAAACTTCCACACTTGAAAGTTAGTGCGATCAAGCGTCTCTCCAACAATCTGTATCGGACCATCTCCCATTGTTGCAAAAAAAATAGAGTAGATGTACCCTTTCGATTACAATGTATGAAGTACCTGTAATGCTCCAAATATCTCCAAATCACATCAAATGCTTGCAAATTGTGTGCATTAACATCCCACAATGATTCACCAACAATGTACACTCGATCAAAGTTGAAATCAAATGAAACTCCTTCACAAAAAATTTTCTGGTTTTTTTCTCGCCAGAGAACCAGTCAAAGATCTTGCTCTAAATCCTTCAAATCTTGTCCAAATTCAATGATTCAACTTGCATTGGATTCCCAACACATTGCTCCAACATATCCTAGAAGGGTTTGATCAAATTCTTCAAGGTGAATGAGAACCACCAATTTTTGTAGCTCCCTGGTTTGCTTTTTTCTGCATCTGTCAGGTACCACCTCTCACTAAAATTGCTCTATCTCCTTCAAATCTTCTCCAAATCCAAAACTTTTTGATTCAAAAGTTTAGCAACTCATAGGACTCTACTTGTACCAGAGGAATTAGACCAGTTTGATATAGACAAGGATTAATGCCTTGATTAAAACTACTCTGTTTCTGGACAGACTTTCTGCAAACCTGCACACCTCTGATAAATCACTTCAATGAGCTCCAAATACATGAAATGAGCTGCAACCAAGCATCACAAGACCTTAGCAATGTCTTTGCTAAACTCCCCAAGCTTTAAAGCATTCACTTTGGTGACCAAATGAGGAAATTAGATCAAAATCTTTGCAAACTGTCCAAGTATCTGCATCAGCATGCGCCGCCTGCTCCAGGAGCTCTAGGAGAGAGGGGAAATCACAATTGAAGTGACAAGCTTCTTAGCAATGACCTAAACTACCTTGCTCTTGAAGGGTTTAGCTCAATTTTGCCTCTAGCTCCTGTAATTGATCCTCCACGGGGGGTATGTCCACTGTTTTTGTGAAAAACCAGAAGCTTTTACATAAATCCTCTTTCACTTGATTTTGCTCAAATCTGTATGCATCAATCTGCTTCAAGATTCTGTATGTTGCTTGTGCCCACTTTGTTAATACATTTGCAAGCCCAAATACACGTGCCTTTGTGTGTACATTTGCCAGGAGTACATTCACTTCAAGCTTTCCATGAAAGCTTTAGAGAAAAAACCAGAATTTTGCACTTGCTTTATGCACTTCAATCTTCACTAAACTTGCTCTTTGGCACCTGCAATCCACAGAGGGGGTCTTGCTACACTTACCAATGGTCCTTAGCTCTCAGATCTGATGCCGGTGTGTGCTCCAAGCTCCAATGGCTTCCTTCACAGCTTTTCCTTCTTCTTCCCTCTTCTCTCACTCACTCTCACAACTCAGCTAATGAGCTCTTGGCTCTGATACCATGATAAAAAACAGAAGCAGGAGGCAGCACACACAAGGGAAGCAAACCCTAATCCATATCCATCAACCATAAAGAAAGAGAGAAGCCATAGTCACCATCTCTCTCACACACACAAAGGAGAACACAACATAGTGTTATGTCCACACTACAAAGTAAACTTAATGTAATGTCCACACCACACATGACCAGCTGGACGCGGTCATAAACACACCACACGATATCTATCTACCATACTGTCACTCTGTCAGCACCCATGTGCTATCCTCCAGCTGTATACGAGCTTGACATTTCAACATGACTTTTATCATATTTGGATTTCATGCATAGAGGTATGCATAAAAGTTGATTATTTTATTGTAAAAGTGTTACTTTTATCATATTTGATTTCATGTATAGAGGTATGCATAAAAAATATTCTTTTTATACTAAAAGTGTGATTTTCATCATAAATGGATTTTATGCATAACCTAGATGCATAAGAGAAATTGTTTTATTCTAAAAGTGTAATTCCTACCAAATTGAATTTATGCATAAGAAGATGCATAAAAGATTGATTTTTAAATTCAAAGTGTCATTCTCATCTAAATTGAATTTATGCATAAGAAGATGCATAAAAGAATGGAATTTCAATTCAAAAGTGTTATTCTCATCCAAATTGAATTTATGCATAGGAAGATGCATAAAAGATGGATTTTTAATTCAAAAGTGTCAATTCTCATCTAAATTGAGTTTATGCATAGGAAGATGCATAAAAGATGGATTTTTAATTCAAAAGTGTCAATTCTCATCTAAATTGAGTTTATGCATAGGAAGATGCATAAGAGATGGAATTTTAATTCAAAAGTGTCATTTTCATTTAAAATGAATTTATGCATAGGAAGATGCATAAAAGATTGATTTTTATTTCAAAAATGTTAGTCTCCTTAAATGGAGTTTATGCATAAATAAATGTGTAGAGAAAACTTATATCAAATATAAGAATTCTCTTGTATTTTATAAAGAGATATGAAATGTGATAAGATGTGATAAGAGGTGTATGAGATGTGATAAGATGTGATAAGATGCGTATGGGAAGTGATAGGATTGATAAGAGGTGTATGAGATGTGAAAAGATGTGATAAGATGTGTATGAGATGTGATAGGATATGATAAGAGGTGTATGAGATGTGAGAGAATGTGTTAAGATGAGTTAGGATGTGTTAAGATGTGTATGGGATGAGGTAGAGAGTGTATCTGATGGGATAAGATGTATATGGGATGTGTTAGGGCGAGAATGGATGTAATATGGATGTATGAATGTAGATATGGATGTATGAATGTGAATATGGATGTGTGGATGTGAAAATAGAAGTGTGGATGTATGAATGTGGATGTGAATGTATGCATGTAGATGTGTATGTATGAATGTGAATGTGGATGTGGATGTAGATACGGATGTGTATGTATGTATGTGGATGTGGATGTATGAATGAGGATGTGAAAATGGATGTATGTATGTAGACGTGGATGTATGGATGTGAATGTGAATGAAGATGTGGATGTGGATGTATGGATGTAGATACGGATGTGGATGTATGTATGTAAATGTGGATGTATGAATGAGGATGTGAAAATGGATGTATGCATGTGAATGTGGATGTATGAATGTGAATGTGGATGTGTGGAAGTGGAAATGGAAGTATGGATGTATGAATGTGGATGTGGATGTATGCATGTAGATGCATATGTATGAATGTGAAATTGGAAGTATGATGTGGACGTACGAACATGGATATGTATGTAGAATAATGAGTGTGGAGGTGTATGTGAAATAATGTGTAGTCTATATGAGTGAATGGATGAGAATGAGTACACATTGAATGGAATGTAGAATAAGTAATGTGGTCCGAGAGAGTGAATAATGTGGAAAGACGAGAGTTCGTTATAGAAACTGTATTTTGTGACTGTTTGTAAATGACTGTTTTATGTCAAGAATGCTTGGAAAGCATTTTGACCATCTTGAGGATTAAGTTCATGAAGACCGAACTGATAAAGTTGCAACTGCTGACGGAGAGTCAATGGAGCACGTCTCGCGTAGCAAGGTCGATCGAGATCTTGACCAACCTCGGTTTGATTTAAATGGTGAGCTTCCCGTACGGTGGATGAGGGACCAAGGAAGCGGCCTATGAGTGAAGCGCTAGGTTACCTGCGAAGGATCCTAGAGGGTGCTGACCATACGGTGCTCGGGCTCGGGGTCGCCGAAGATACCCACACGTGCATCGTGGAAGATATTGGAACAAGGAGTAAGAGTTGTTTTCTGAAACTGGGCATGGATCTGGTTGATTGACCTTGCTGGTCCTCAACGGATGAGTCCATGGCTCTTTTATATGGATCTGTGGGTTGATCTTGCTGATCTTCCACGGAGATTCCATTCTATTATATGAATATATTGCCAGTTACTATGAGCTAGGAACTATGAAAAGACCCCTGAGTGAATAGGTGGTGAGCGTTCTGGTTGTTGCCAATGATGCCATAAGTACACCGATGAATGAATGATGGGAAATAAGGATTCAACCAGAGACTTTGAGGATTGTCATCAGTGACATAATGGTTTCATTAAAGGATTGTTTGAAAGTTAATTGATGCTGAGAAAAAGGCAATTTCATATTGGGTGTGTAAGTGGTGTGACTAGTTTTATGTTTGTATGAACTTCCGGCTAGGGGGCCTAGTAACTCTTTTCCCTGGTACTACCCGGGACAAAACCTAACCAAATTCCTAATTGGATCCCATCACTATAGTGGTTGGGAGGTTGGCTTACCCATGGGACTAGATGGGGTTAGGCTGGACTGATGGATCCATAAATCGAGATTTCATTTCTATTACTACGATAGATGAAGTAAATTTCGGATAGTAATTGTTCTATGGATAGGAATCAACGGCTCTGCCTCTTGATGGGAAAAAAAGCGTTGATCCCAATGATCCAAGTGCAAGTTTCTTCCTTGACTTGACCAAGTACCGTTAGAGGTGCAGTCGGATCAGTTTGATCAGTAATGATCTTGACTACGTTAGAGTAAAGAGTTATCCTGGTGGAATCGCCTGAGCTTTCTGGATAAGGGAAGTTTTTCTGGGCTCGGTTTTGGAAAAACCGACAGATTAGTCTCTTGTCCGGATATCCGTGGGCGAGGCCCCGATTGTAAGATCCCTATTCCCACCGCGCAACGGATTCGGGGTGCTAGCAGCGGAAGTAACACATCTTGCGCGGGTCAGGGTCTCACACTCGGGGCCTCGCCCACGGATATCCGGACAAGAGACTAATCTGTCGGTTTTTCCAAAACCGAACCTAGAAAAACTTCCCTTATCCGGAAAGCTCGGGCGATTCCACCAGGATAGAATATCCCTTTTTGATCTTATAATTATTCCCTCTCTAAAATAAAAAAAAGATTCTGTTTAAAAAAGGAAGACCCTTTCCCTAGAATACTTCTCAGGAGTCATGCCTATTTTAAGGATTCAGAACAATGAGTTCAGAAGTGAAAATCGGTGTTTTGGATACCAAGGTTTTGGTTTTCATTCGAGTACGGCCCAAAAGAAGTTCTTTATCTCTTGGGGAGTATAAGAAGTTATCCCCCAGATATTGTGAGCCTTATATCTCAATTCAATGAAAGTAGGTGACTTAGCCTACAAGCTTCTTTTACCTCCTCATCTCAAAGTTCTTAATGTATTTCATAGAAATATGTGCCAAACCCAAATCATGGAAAGACGGAAAAACTTCAGTGTGGCAAGATACCGTTGTCTTCTAAGTTACGCTAGCTCTTTCCTTTATATAAGTCGTAACTTTTACCTGTCGCTCACAGTAATCTTACTTCCATCGATCTCCCTTCTTCTTAATCTCCTTCATGGCTTGGCAACAGGAATTAGTTTTATCCATGATGATTTCTCACCTTCAAGACGCAAGCGAGTCTGTGAAGAAAGATTTTATAGAACAGTATGAGCGCTCACTTTTTCCTCACTTGGGAACTTCTGTAGCTCAGACCAAATGGCGGACCTATCAGGACATAACCAGGGTAACACCGTGGGGTGAGCAGCACTTTCGCAACAATGTCCGCTTGGCTATGGTTATTGAAGCTCTGGGTTTGGGTCCCCGATACTATTGCGTGATGAGATCAAGGCATCTTGGATTTTCTGAGCAGGTCTTCTTACTGGCATGTTTTCTTCCTCATCAAAAGATATGCCTTTACCCCGTTTTTGGCTTGCCTCTCAGAGGTCCTTTTGTTAGATCACCTCATACCACTGAGATAGGTGCGGCAATAACCAGCAGAATTATTCCCATAGATGAGTTACCTTATACATGTGCAGCTTGTGAGTGCTGCTTTTGTGACCATATGATGGACGGGCTTATGGAAGTGTAAAGAGTTCTTCTACCTTTATTGTATATGTTCCAAGAATGAATAAAGTTGAAATCTTGTTCTTGTCTTGAATCTTGCTCTCTTTGAGACTTTTCTTGGTGGTTAATCTTAATTAAATTTTTTCTCTAAGTCTCATATTCGTGTATCTTTTGCGAGATGAGGACATCTCGCGTTTTTCAAGTGGGAGAGAATGTAAGATTCCTCCCCAGCCTCTCAAGATGTCCAGCATCTTCCCCTATAATCAATCCTCTCTTCAGAAATATAAAAGATCTTGTCTCTGCCTATTTTGACATAGAGAGAGAAAATATTCTAGAGAGAGAATAATCAGATTTTGAATATTTTTAGATAGAAAAATTTCTCATATTATTAAAATTAATTCCCCTGAAACATAAATTCAAAAAGAACTTTTCAATGTGCAATTGGAATTTATTGGAAATGGGTATAAAGGACCTTAGCCTAAGGGTCTAGATTTTTATAAATTTTTGAATTATGGTCCAATTAAGGTTCCTATGGGCCAATAGCATCAATCCATGTGTAGGGAGGAGATAAATCCAATTAAGGTTCCTATGGGCCAATAGCATCAATCCATGTGTAGGGAGGAGATAAATCCAAATTGTGAAAGAAGATACACAAAAATGAGTAAATGGTCACATAAGATGAAGAGTTGACTATGTACAAGGTTTATTAGTAAGAAACTATGAGTAATATCAAAAATATGAGATATTTTGGGTATCTAAAAATTAGTAAATGCTCACATAAGATGAAGAGTTGAAAATGTACAAGGTTTATTAGTAAAAAACTATGAGCAATATTAAAAATATGAGATATTTTGGGTATGTTAATTCCATTTTGACACATATGTAAGGAAGGGGAGTCCATTAAAGGAGGTGCATATTTCACATGCTTGAATGAGTTTTAAACTAAAAAAAAATGTCATGTTTTTATCTCTCCTCTCTCTTGAATCAAACCAAATCAAAATGACACCAAATCGAATAAAAAAGGAACCAAACTAGATCCAAATCTAGTCCAAATTCAACCAAACTGAATTTGGAAAATTCAAGAATTCAGTTAGCTTTGGTTAGAGCTTCCCTCTCCTATAAATAGAACATGAGTCCTTTGAAAAAAATAGAAGAATTTTAGTATACTAGAGTTATGCTGAAATAATGCTAATTTCTACTACTCTCTAAAATTCTCTCCAAATTGAAGAAATTGGAGCTTCCCTCTTTCTTCAATCCCCATTGATGGCTCCATCAACATACTTAACCAATTGATTGGTTGGGGGCCTCTACCGTGAACAAAGAATCAAGCAATTTGTAAGGTAAATGGTGAATTTTGATCTTTTCTCTAATTTCTCAATGTTTCTCTCTTCTCAACCCCTCTCAAGCTTGACAAGATTAATTGGAATGGTTTTTGAATGCTATTGAAGTTAATTGATAAATGGTAGTGAAGAATTACATAATTTGATGAATGCTATTGAAGTTAATTGATTAATGATAGTAAAGAATTATATAAATTTCCATTTATACTTAAATTCTAATGGTTTTTATGTAATTTCTCTCTCTCACTCAAGAAATGGTCATACTCATGACCCATTCTCAATCCAAATGAAGCTTGGGTTTTTATGTAATTTCTCTCTCTCACTCAAGAAATGGTCATACTTATGACCCATTCTCAATCCAAATGAAGCTTTTCATAAAGCTTTTCCTTAATCAAGGATTAATCTATGCTTGACGTCAAATTAATGGCTTTTTTTTATGCTTTTAGTTTATGTATTTCATGAATATTGATGATTCAACCCATTATTGGGTTAATGATCCAATTAGAGATCATTCTAATCATTTCCTTAATGATAAGCTTTATCCATCAAAATAAATTGAGATTTATCAGTCATAGTAGCGGAGCTATGGCAAAATTTTTATAAAAATTACACATAAAATAATTTTATTCAAAGCATGAAAAGAGAACTTCCTACCATATTCTAGGAATTATCATCCTAGATTAATTGAAAGAATTTTATTGTAATCATGGAGAAATTAATTTTTATGTTATGCATAATTGATGATTATTTTATTGTAAAAGTGTTACTTTTATCATATTTGGATTTCATGCCTAGAGGTATGCATAAAAGTTGATTATTTTATTATAAAAGTGTGACTTTTATCATATTTGGATTTCATGCATAGAGGTATGCATAAAAATTGATTATTTTACTATAAAAGTGTGACTTTTATCATAATTGGATTTCATGCATAGAGGTATGCATAAAAGATGATTATTTTATTATAAAAGTGTGACTTTTATCATAATTGGATTTCATGCATAGAGGTATGCATAAAAGTTGATTATTTTATTATAAAAGTGTGACTTTTATCATATTCGGATTTCATGCATAGAGGTATGCATAAAAGTTGATTATTTTATTATAAAAGTGTGACTTTTATCATATTCGGATTTCATGCATAGAGGTATGCATAAAAGTTGATTATTTTATTATAAAAGTGTGACTTTTATCATAATTGGATTTCATGCATAGAGATATGCATAAAAGTTGATTATTTTATTATAAAAGTGTGACTTTTATCATATTTGGATTTCATGCATAGAGGTATGCATAAAAGTTGATTATTTTATTATAAAAGTGTGACTTTTATCATAATTGGATTTCATGCATAGAGGTATGCATAAAAGTTGATTATTTTATTATAAAAGTGTGACTTTTATCATATTTGGATTTCATGCATAGAGGTATGCATAAAAGTTGATTATTTTATTATAAAAGTGTGACTTTTATCATATTTGGATTTCATGCATAGACGTTAGCATAAAAGTTGATTATTTTATTGTAAAAGTGTTACTTTTATCATATTGGATTTCATGTATAGAGGTATGCATAAAAGATATTCTTTTTATACTAAAAGTGTGATTTTCATCATAAATGGATTTTATGCATAACTTAGATGCATAAGAGAAATTGTTTTATTCTAAAAGTGTAATTCCTACCAAATTGAATTTATGCATAAGAAGATGCATAAAAGATTGATTTTTAAATTCAAAGTGTCATTCTCATCTAAATTGAATTTATGCATAAGAAGATGCATAAAAGAATGGAATCTCAATTCAAAAGTGTTATTCTCATCCAAATTGAATTTATGTATAGGAAGATGCATAGAAGATGGATTTTTAATTCAAAAGTGTCAATTCTCATCTAAATTAAGTTTATGCATAGGAAGATGCATAAAAGATGGATTTTTAATTCAAAAGTGTCAATTCTCATCTAAATTGAGTTTATGCATAGGAAGATGCATAAGAGATGGAATTTTAATTCAAAAGTGTCATTTTCATTTAAAATGAATTTATGCATAGGAAGATGCATAAAAGATTGATTTTTATTTCAAAAATGTTAGTCTCCTTAAATGGAATTTATGCATAAATAAATGTGTAGAGAAAACTTATATCAAATATAAGAATTCTCTTGTATTTTATAAAGAGATATGAAATGTGATAAGATGTGATAAGAGGTGTATGAGATGTGATAAGATGTGATTAGATGCGTATGGGAAGTGATAGGATTGATAAGAGGTGTATGAGATGTGAAAAGATGTGATAAGATGTGTATGAGATGTGATAGGATATGATAAGAGGTGTATGAGATGTGAGAGAATGTGTTAAGATGAGTTAGGATGTGTTAAGATGTGTATGGGATGAGGTAGAGAGTGTATCTAATGGGATAAGATGTATATGGGATGTGTTAGGGCGAGAATGGATGTATGAATGTAGATATGGATGTATGAATGTGAATATGGATGTGTGGATGTGGAAATGGAAGTGTGGATGTATAAATGTGGATGTGAATGTATGCATGTAGATGTGTATGTATGAATGTGAATGTGGATGTGGATGTGGATGTATGGATGTAGATACGGATGTGTATGTATGTATGTGGATGGGGATGTATGAATGAGGATGTGAAATTGGATGTATGTATGTAGACGTGGATGTATGGATGTGAATGTGAATGAAGATGTGGATGTGGATGTATGGATGTAGATACGGATGTGGATGTATGTATGTAAATGTGGATGTATGAATGAGAATGTGAAAATGGATGTATGCATGTGAATGTGGATGTATGAATGTGAATGTGGATGTGTGGAAGTGGAAATGGATGTATGGATGTATGAATGTGGATGTGGATATATGCATGTAGATGCGTATGTATGAATGTGAAATTGGAAGTATGATGTGGACATACGAACATGGATATGTATGTAGAATAATGAATGTGAAGGTGTATGTGAAATAATGTGTAGTCTATATGAGTGAATGGATGAGAATGAGTACACATTGAATGGAATGTGGAAAAGGTAATGTGGTCCGAGAGTGAATAATGTGGAAAGACGAGAGTTCGTTATAGAAACTGTATTTTGTGACTATTTGTAAATGACTGTTTTATGTCAAGAATGCTGGGGAAGCATTTTGACCATCTTGAGGATTAAGGTCATGAAGACCGAACTGATAAAGTTGCAACTGCTGACGGAGAGTCAATGAAGGACGTCTCGCGTAGCAAGGTCGATCGAGGTCTTGACCAACCTCGGTTCGATTTAAATGGTGAGCTTCCGCCGGTACGATGGATGAGGGACCAAGGAAGCGGCCTATGAGTGAAGCGCTAGGTTACCTATGAAGGATCCTAGAGGGTGCTGACCATACGGTGCTCGGGCTCTGGGTCGCCGAAGATACCCACACGTGCGTCGTGGAAAATATTGGAACAAGGAGTAAGAGTTGTTTTCTGAAACCGGGCATGGATCTGGTTGATTGACCTGCTGGTCCTGAACGGATGAGTCCATGGCTCTTTTATATGGATCTGTGGGTTGATCTTGCTGATCTTCCACGGAGATTCCATTCTATTATATGAATATATTGCCGGTTACTATGAGCTAGGGACTATGAAAAGGCCCCTGAGTGAACAGGTGGTGAGCGTTCTGGTTGTTGCCAATGATGCCATAAGTACACCGATGAATGAATGACGGGAAATAAGGATTCAACGAGAGACTTTGAGGATTGTCAATCCTCTCTTTAGAAATATAAAAGATCTTGTCTCTGCCTTTTTTGACATAGAGAGAGAAAATATTCTAGAGAGAGAATATTCAGATTTTGAATATTTTTAGATAGAAAAATTTCTCATATTATTAAAATTAATTCCCCTGAAACAGAAATTCAAAAAGAACTTTTCAATGTGCAATTGGAATTTATTGGAAATGGGTATAAAGGACCTTAGCCTAAGGGTCTAGATTTTTATAAATTTTTGAATTATGGTCCAATTAAGGTTCCTATGGGCCAATAGCATCAATCCATGTGTAGGGAGGAGATAAATCCAAATTGTAAAAGAAGATACCCAAAAATGAGTAAATGCTTACATAAGATGAAGAGTTGACTATGTACAAGGTTTATTAGTAAGAAACTATGAGTAATATCAAAAATATGAGATATTTTGGGTATCCAAAAATGAGTAAATGCTCACATAAGATGAAGAGTTGAAAATGTACAAGGTTTATTAGTAAAATACTATGAGCAATATTAAAAATATGAGATATTTTGGGTATGTGAATTCCATTTTGACACATATGTAAGGAAGGGGAGTCCATTAAAGGAGGTGCATATTTCACATACTTGAATGAGTTTTAAACTCAAAAATAATGTGATATTTTTATCTCTCCTCTCTCTTGAATCAAACCAAATCAAATTGAAACCAAACCGAATAAAAAAGGAACCAAACTAGATCCAAATCTAGTCCAAATTCAACCAAACTGAATCTAGAAAATTCTAGAATTCAGTTAGCTTTGGTTAGAGCTTCCCTCTCCTATAAATAGAACATGAGTCCTTGGAAACAAATAGAAGAATTTTAGTATACTAGAGTTATGCTGAAATAATGCTAATTTCTACTACTCTCTAAAATTCTCTCCAAATTGAAGAAATTGGAGCTTCCTCTTTCTTCAATCCCCATTGATGGCTCCATCAACATACTTAACCAATTGATTGGTTGGGGGCCTCTACCGTGAACAAAGAATCAAGCAATTTGTAAGGTAAATGGTGAATTTTGATCTTTTCTCTAATTTCTCAATGTTTCTCTCTTCTCAACCCCTCTCAAGCTTGAGAAGCTTAATTGGAATGGTTTTTGAATGCTATTGAAGTTAATTGATGAATGGTAGTGACGAATTACATAATTTGATGAATGCTATTGAAGTTAATTGATTAATGATAGTAAAGAATTACATAAATTTCCATTTATACTTAAATTCTAATGGTTTTTATGTAATTTCTCTCTCTCACTCAAGAAATGGTCATACTCATGACCCATTCTCAATCCAAATGAAGCTTGGATTTTTATGTAATTTCTCTCTCACTCAAGAAATGTCATACTCATGACCCATTCTCAATCCAAATGAAGCTTTTCATAAAGCTTTTCCTTAATCCAAGATTAATCTATGCTTGAGGTCAAATTAATGGCTTTTTTCTATGCTTTTAGTTTATGTATTTCATGAATATTGATGATTCAACCCATTATTGGGTTAATGATCCAATTAGGAATCATTCTAATCATTTCCTTAATGATAAGCTTTATCCTTCAAAATAAATTGAGATTTATCATAGTAGCGGAGCTATGGCAAATTTTTTATAAAAATTACACATAAAATAATTTTATTCAGAGCATGAAAAGAGAACTTCCTACCATATTCTAGGAATTATCATCCTAGATTAATTGAAAGAATTTTATTGTAATCATGGAGAAATTAATTTTTATGTTATGCATAATTGATGATTATTTTATTGTAAAAGTGTTACTTTTATCATATTTGGATTTCATGCATAGAGGTATGCATAAAAGTTGATTATTTTATTATAAAAGTGCGACTTTTATCATATTTGGATTTCATGCATAGAGGTATGCATAAAAGTTGATTATTTTATTATAAAAGTGTGACTTTTCTCATAATCGGATTTCATGCATAGAGGTATGCATAAAAGTTGAATATTTTATTATAAAAGTGTGACTTTTATCATATTCGGATTTCATGCATAGAGGTATGCATAAAAGTTGATTATTTTAATATAAAAGTGTGACTTTTATCATAATTGGATTTCATGCATAGAGGTATGCATAAAAGTTGATTATTTTATTATAAAAGTGTGACTTTTAGCATATTTGGATTTCATGCATAGAGGTATGCATAAAAGTTGATTATTTTATTATAAAAGTGTGACTTTTATCATATTCGGATTTCATGCATAGAGGTATGCATAAAAGTTGATTATTTTAATATAAAAGTGTGACTTTTATCATAATTGGATTTCATGCATAGAGGTATGCATAAAAGTTGATTATTTTATTATAAAAGTGTGACTTTTAGCATATTTGGATTTCATGCATAGAGGTATGCATAAAAGTTGATTATTTTATTATAAAAGTGTGACTTTTATCATATTTGGATTTCATGCATAGAGGTATGCATAAAAGTTGATTATTTTATTATAAAAGTGTGACTTTTATCATATTTGGATTTCATGCATAGAGGTAAGCATAAAAGTTGATTATTTTATTGTAAAAGTGTTACTTTTATCATATTGGATTTCATGTATAGAGGTATGCATAAAAGATATTCTTTTTATACTAAAAGTGTGATTTTCATCATAAATGGATTTTATGCATAACTTAGATGCATAAGAGAAATTGTTTTATTCTAAAAGTGTAATTCCTACTAAATTGAATTTATGCATAAGAAGATGCATAAAAGATTGATTTTTAAATTCAATGTGTCATTCTCATCTAAATTGAATTTATGCATAGGAAGATGCATAAAAGAATGGAATTTCAATTCAAAAGTGTTATTCTCATCCAAATTGAATTTATGCATAGGAAGATGCATAAAAGATGGATTTTTAATTCAAAAGTGTCAATTCTCATCTAAATTGAGTTTATGCATAGGAAGATGCATAAAAGATGGATTTTTAATTCAAAAGTGTCAATTCTCATCTAAATTGAGTTTATGCATAGGAAGATGCATAAGAGATGGGATTTTAATTCAAAAGTGTCATTTTCATTTAAAATGAATTTATGCATAGGAAGATGCATAAAAGATTGATTTTTATTTCGAAAATGTTAGTCTCCTTCAATGGAATTTATGCATAAATAAATGTGTAGAGAAATCTTATATCAAATATAAGAATTCTCTTGTATTTTATAAAAAGATATGAAATGTGATAAGATGTGATAAGAGGTGTATGAGATGTGATAAGATGTGATAATATGCGTATGGGAAGTAATAGGATGTGATAAGAGGTGTATGAGAAGTGAAAAGATGTGATAAGATGTGTATGAGATGTGATAGGATACGATAAGAGGTGTATGAGATGTGAGAGGATGTGTTAAGATGAGTTAGGATGTGTTAAGATGTGTATGGGATGAGGTAGAGAGTGTATCTGATGGGATAAGATGTATATGGGATGTGTTAGGGCGAGAATGGATGTATGAATGTAGATATGGATGTATGAATGTGAATATGGATGTGTGGATGTGGAAATGGAAGTGTGGATGTATGAATGTGGATGTGAATGTATGCATGTAGATGTGTATGTATGAATGTGAATGTGGATGTGGATGTGGATGTGGATGTATGGATGTAGATACGGATGTGTATGTATGTATGTGGATGTGGATGTATGAATGAGGATGTGAAAATGGATGTATGTATGTAGACGTGGATGTATGGATGTGAATGTGAATGAAGATGTGGATGTGGATGTATGGATGTAGATACGGATGTGGATGTATGTATGTTAATGTGGATGTATGAATGAGGATGTGAAAATGGATGTATGCATGTGAATGTGGATGTATGAATGTGAATGTGGATGTGTGGAAGTGGAAATGGAAGTATGGATGTATGAATGTGGATGTGGATGTGGATGTGGATGTATGCATGTAGATGCGTATGTATGAATGTGAAACTGGAAGTATGATGTGGACGTACGAACATGGATATGTATGTAGAATAATGAATGTGAAGGTGTATGTGAAATAATGTGTAGTCTATATGAGTGAATGGATGAGAATGAGTTCACATTGAATGGAATGTGAAATAAGTAATGTGGTCCGAGAGTGAATAATGTGGAAAGACGAGAGTTCGTTATAGAAACTGTATTTTGTGACTGTTTGTAAATGACTGTTTTATGTCAAGAATGCTGGGGAAGCATTTTGACCATCTTGAGGATTAAGGTCATGAAGACCGAACTGATAAAGTTGCAACTGCTGACGGAGAGTCAATGGAGCACGTCTCGCGTAGCAAGGTCGATCGAGATCTTGACCAGCCTCGGTTCGATTGAAATGGTGAGCTTCCGGTACGGTGGATGAGGGACCAAGGAAGCGGCCTATGAGTGAAGCGCTAGATTATCTGCGAAGGATCCTAGAGGGTGCTGACCATACGGTGCTCGAGCTCTGGGTCGCCGAAGATACCCACACGTGTGTCGTGGAAGACACCCACACGTGTGTCGTGGAAGACACCCACACGTGCGTCGTGGAAGATATTGGAACAAGGAGTAAGAGTTGTTTTCTGAAACTGGGCATGGATCTGGTTGATTGACCTTGTTGTTCCTTAACGGATGAGTCCATGGCTCTTTTATATGGATGTGTGGGTTGATCTTGCTGATCTTCCACGGAGATTCCATTCTATTATATAAATATATTGCCGGTTACTATGAGCTACGAACTATGAAAAGGCCCCTGAGTGAACAGGTGGTGAGCGTTTTGGTTGTTGCCAATGATGCCATAAGTACACCGATGAATGAATGACGGGAAATAAGGATTCAACCAGAGACTTTGAGGATTGTCATCAGTGACATAATGGTTTCATTAAAGGATTGTTTGAAAGTTAATTGATGCTGAGAAAAAGGCAATTTCATATTGGGGGTGTGTGAGTGGTGTGACTAGTTTTATGTTTGTATGAACTTCCGACTAGGGGGCCTAGGAACTCTTTTCCCTGGTACCCGGGACAAAACCTAACCAAATTCCTAATTGGATCCCATCACTATAGTGGTTGGGAGGTTGGCTAACCCATGGGACTGGATGGGGTTAGGCTGGACTGTCAATCCGTAAATCGAGATTTAATTTCTATTACTATGATAGATGAAGTAAATCCCGAATAGTAATTGTTCTATGGATAGGAATCAACGGCTGTGCCTCTTGATGGGAAAAAAAGCGTTGATCCCAATGATCCAAGTGCAAGTTTCTTCCTTGACCTGACCAAGTACCATTAGAGGTGCAGTCGGATCAATTTAATCAGTAATGATCTTGACTACGTTAGAGTAAAGAGTTATCCTGGTGGAATCGTTCGAGCTTTCCGGATAAGGAAAGTTTTTCTGGGTTCGATTTTGGAAAAACCGACGGATTAGTCTCTTGTCCGGATATCCGTGGTGGGCGAGGCCCTGAGTGTGAGACCCTGACCCGTGCAAGATGTGTTACTTCCGCTGCTAGCACCCCGAATCCGTTGTGCGGTGGGAACAGGGATCTTACAGTTGGTATCAGAGCATTTTAAAACTAATACGGATAAGCGAATTCTTATCATAAATTGATAATAAAAATTCAGAAAAAGCATTTTTGATAATGTATTTTCATTCCGTAAGCCTCTTGAATGAAGATTTTTTAATCAAAGATTTTTTTTTAGATGGAAGTTCCCATTTATCTGGTATTCCCGACCTCACCCAGTCTCAAGATATGATTGCATTTGCCTTCGAGCATCTCATCTCTTCCGCTTCAACTCCAACAAGCCGAGCAAGACTCGCACGCCATTTCGAAGAATTATATTTTCCTAACCTAATGGAGAGACGACAGCATAAGTGGTTTGCAGGGCAATATGTCCACGCCTCCTGCAATCGGCTTGCAATGCTGAGGCAAAACCTCTCATTGGCCATGATTCTGATAAAGCTGAAAATGACGCGTGGTGTCATTCTATATCATTCAACACCTCAAAATTTCAGACTTTATTGCCGAGTTTATAGACTCTTTAGTCGATTTATCTCTAAGGAGAAACTAATAGCTCCCTTCGCAATTAGAGAAATTATGTAATAGGGCATGACTATGGCCCAGTACCGTCGTCTTATGTGTCTCCCGAGGAGATTTTGAATTTTGTAGCCGAGCCACTCTATGTACTTATTGCAACTTGTATATAAATACACAAATGTTTTTTCTGTTATTTAAGTGATTGTTTACGGACGATCGGATAAAGAAAAATCTGTTTATCAAACATATGTCATAAATCTCCAATAATATCAACTGAGGAGCCAACTATGTCTAAAATTTATCAAGAAGCACAAAAAGGTTGTAATCGTGTGAAATGATTCATATTCAAACTGATAATTCGTAAATTAGCAATTGGGTCTTCGGATGGGAGTACAGCAATTGTATGGAACCTTGACTTGCTTGAGGCCTAGACATGATGGTATTTACCTTACAGTTCCAAGTACCATGACTACCCGTATATACCGAGGGTATAACTGTAGCTCTTTACCGACAGTATATACGAGTAAATCTAAGACTTGAAACTATAAGCGTTAATGCTATCCAGATGATGAATTCGAATGTGATTGATATGATTTTTAATTCTGTTTGAGAATTGATGAATTGATTCTGAATTGAAAAATGATGATTTCTGAAATTAAGTTGAAATATATTAACCTGAGCGAAACCACAATGAGGATGAATGGGACGAGTCCCTGTGATGATATTCATAACTGGAATGATGATAATGAATTCAGCAAATCACTATGAGATTAGTGGATTGTGCTGTCAGATTACTACTGTTAACACTTGACCGGTAGATCAAGTTAAGGGATGACAAATTGAGAACTTACTTGACTGGAATTCCCATGGAGGAATGTTCAGAAGGAAATTTTTCGGTCAAATGGACCATTATCATGTTAAAGATATGAATGATATGATCTGAATGAATTATTATTTAATGATGAGTTCTATATAAGGGATATTTATCCCAGTATTCTGTTGGGTTGACCAGAATATAAGGAACCCCAGAAAAAAATTGGATCTTAAGAAAAAGAGTTGTCCTCTACCTTGCGAGATGAGGACATCTCGCACTTTTTAAGTGGGGTAGAATGTAAGATTCCTCCCCAGCCTTCGAGGTGTACAGGAGTAAGAATATCCCTTTTTGATCTTATAATTATTCCCTCTCTAAAATAAAAGAAAGATTCTGTTTAAAAAAGGAAGACCCTTTCCCTAGAATACTTCTCAGGAGTCACGCCTATTTTAAGGATTCAGAACAATGAGTTCAGAAGTGAAAATCGGTGTTTTGGATACCAAGGTTTTGGTTTTCATTCGAGTACGGCCCAAAAGAAGTTCTTTATCTCTTAGGGAGTATAAGAAGTTATCCCCCAGATATTGTGAGCCTTATATCTGAATTCAATGAAAGTAGGTGACTTAGCCTACAAGCTTCTTTTACCTCCTCATCTCAAAGTTCTTAATGTATTTCATAGAAATATGTGCCAAACCCAAATCATGGAAAGACGAAAAAACTTCAGTCGCAAGATACCGTTGGCTTCTAAGTTACGCTAGCTCCTTCCTTTATATAAGTCGTAACTTTTACCTGTCGCTCACAGTAATCTTACTTCCATCGATCTCCCTTCTTCTTAATCTCCTTCATGGCTTGGCAACAGGAATTAGTTTTATCCATGATGATTTCTCACCTTCAAGACGCAAGCCAGTCTGTGAAGAAAGATTTTATAGAACAGTATGAGTGCTCACTTTTTCCTCACTTGGGAACTTCTGTAGCTCAGACCAAATGGCGGACCTATCCGGACATAACGAGGGTAACACCGTGGGGTGAGCAGCACTTTCGCAACAATGTCCGCTTGGCTATGGTTATTAAAGCTTTGGGTTTGGGTCCCCGATACTATTGCGTGATGAGATCAAGGCATCTTGGGTTTTCTGAGCGGGTCTTCTTACTGGCGTGTTTTCTTCCTCATCAGAAGATATGCCTTTACCCCATTTTTGGCTTGCCTCTTAGAGGTCCTTTTGTTAGATCACCTCATACCACTGAGATAGGTGCGGCAATAACCAGCAGAATTATTCCCATAGATGAGTTACCTTATACATGTGCAGCTTGTGAGTGCTGCTTTTGTGACCATATGATGGACGGGCTTATGGAAGTGTAAAGAGTTCTTCTACCTTTACTGTATATGTTCCAAGAATGAATAAAGTTGAAATCTTGTTCTTGTCTTGAATCTTGCTCTCTTTGAGACTTTTCTTGGTGGTTAATCTTAATTAAATTTTTTCTCTAAGTCTCATATTCGTGTATCTTGTAAAATTACCCCCAGTTTGCGAGATGAGGACATCTCGCGTTTTTCAAGTAGGAGAGAATGTAAGATTCCTCCCCAGCCTCTCAAGATGTCGAGCATCTTCCCCTATAATCAATCCTCTCTTCAGAAATATAAAAGATCTTGTCTCTGCCTATTGACATAGAGAGAGAAAATATTCTAGAGAGAGAATATTCAGATTTTGAATATTTTTAGATAGAAAAATTTCTCATATTATTAAAATTAATTCCCCTGAAACAGAAATTCAAAAAGAACTTTTCAATGTGCAATTGGAATTTATTAGAAATGGGTATAAAGGACCTTACCCTAAGGGTCTAGATTTTTATAAATTTTTGAATTATGGTCCAATTAAGGTTCCTATGGACCAATAGCATCAATCCATGTGTAGGGAGGAGATAAATCCAATTAAGGTTCCTATGGGCCAATAGCATCAATCCATGTGTAGGGAGGAGATAAATCCAAATTGTAAAAGAAGATACCCAAAAATGAGTAAATGCTCACATAAGATGAAGAGTAGCCTATGTACAAGGTTTATTAGTAAGAAACTATGAGTAATATCAAAAATATGAGATATTTTGGGTATCCAAAAATGAGTAAATGCTCACATAAGATGAAGAGTTGAAAATGTACAAGGTTTATTAGTAAAAAACCATGAGCAATATTAAAAATATGAGACATTTTGGGTATGTTAATTCCATTTTGACACATATGTAAGGAAGGGGAGTCCATTAAAGGAGGTGCATATTTCACATGCTTGAATGAGTTTTAAACTCAAAAATAATGTGATATTTTTATCTCTCCTCTCTCTTGAATCAAACCAAATCAAAATGGAACCAAACCGAATAAAAAAGGAACCAAACTAGATCCAAATCTAGTCCAAATTCAACCAAACTGAATTTGAAAAATTCTAGAATTGAGTTAGCTTTGGTTAGAGCTTCCCTCTCCTATAAAAAGAACATGATTCCTTTGAAAAAAATAGAAGAATTTTAGTATACTAGAGTTATGCTGAAATAATGCTAATTTCTACTACTCTCTAAAATTCTCTCCAAATTGAAGAAATTGGAGCTTCCCTCTTTCTTCAATCCCCATTGATGGCTCCATCAACATACTTAACCAATTGATTGGTTGGGGGCCTCTACCATGAACAAAGAATCAAGTAATTTGTAAGGTAAATGGTGAATTTTGATCTTTTCTCTAATTTCTCAATGTTTCTCTCTTCTCAACCCCTCTCAAGCTTGAGAAGCTTAATTGGAATGATTTTTGAATGCTATTGAAGTTAATTGATGAATGGTAGTGAAGAATTACATAATTTGATGAATGCTATTGAAGTTAATTGATTAATGATAGTAAAGAATTACATAAATTTCCATTTATACTTAAATTCTAATGGTTTTTATGTAATTTCTCTCTCTCACTCAAGAAATGGTCATACTCATGATCCATTCTCAATCCAAATGAAGCTTGGATTTTTATGTAATTTCTCTCTCTCACTCAAGAAATGGTCATACTCATGACCCATTCTCAATCCAAATGAAGCTTTTCATAAAGCTTTTCCTTAATCCAAGATTAATCTATGCTTGAGGTCAAATTAATGGCTTTTTTCTATGCTTTTAGTTTATGTATTTCATGAATATTGATGATTCAACCCATTATTGGGTTAATGATCCAATTAGGGATCATTCTAATCATTTCCTTAATGATAAGCTTTATCCTTCAAAATAAATTGAGATTTATCAGTCATAGTAGCGGAGCTATGGCAAAATTTTTATAAAAATTACACATAAAATAATTTTATTCAAAGCATGAAAAGAGAACTTCCTACCATATTCTAGGAATTATCATCCTAGATTAATTGAAAGAATTTTATTGTAATCATGGAGAAATTAATTTTTATGTTATGCATAATTGATCATTATTTTATTGTAAAAGTGTTACTTTTATCATATTTGGATTTCATGCATAGAGGTATGCATAAAAGTTGATTATTTTATTATAAAAGTGCGACTTTTATCATAATCGGATTTCATGCATAGAGGTATGCATAAAAGTTGATTATTTTATTATAAAAGTGTGACTTTTATCATATTCGGATTTCATGCATAGAGGTATGCATAAAAGTTGATTATTTTATTATAAAAGTGTGACTTTTATCATATTCGGATTTCATGCATAGAGGTATGCATAAAAGTTGATTATTTTATTATACAAGTGTGACTTTTATCATATTCGGATTTCATGCATAGAGGTATGCATAAAAGTTGATTATTTTATTATAAAAGTGTGACTTTTATCATATTCGGATTTCATGCATAGAGGTATGCATAAAAGTTGATTATTTTATTATAAAAGTGTGACTTTTAGCATATTTGGATTTCATGCATAGAGGTATGCATAAAAGTTGATTATTTTATTATAAAAGTGTGACTTTTAGCATATTTGGATTTCATGCATAGAGGTATGCATAAAAGTTGATTATTTTATTATAAAAGTGTGACTTTTATCATATTTGGATTTCATGCATAGAGGTATGCATAAAAGTTGATTATTTTATTATAAAAGTGTGACTTTTATCATATTTGGATTTCATGCATAGAGGTAAGCATAAAAGTTGATTATTTTATTGTAAAAGTGTTACTTTTATCATATTGGATTTCATGTATAGAGGTATGCATAAAAGATATTCTTTTTATACTAAAAGTGTGATTTTCATCATAAATGGATTTTATGCATAACTTAGATGCATAAGAGAAATTGTTTTATTCTAAAAGTGTAATTCCTACCAAATTGAATTTATGCATAAGAAGATGCATAAAAGATTGATTTTTAAATTCAAGGTGTCATTCTCATCTAAATTGAATTTATGCATAGGAAGATGCATAAAAGAATGGAATTTCAATTCAAAAGTGTTATTCTCATTCAAATTGAATTTATGCATAGGAAGATGCATAAAAGATGGATTTTTAATTCAAAAGTGTCAATTCTCATCTAAATTGAGTTTATGCATAGGAAGATGCATAAAAGATGGATTTTTAATTCAAAAGTGTCAATTCTCATCTAAATTGAGTTTATGCATAGGAAGATGCATAAGAGATGGAATTTTAATTCAAAAGTGTCATTTTTATTTAAAATGAATTTATGCATAGGAAGATGCATAAAAGATTGATTTTCATTTCGAAAATGTTAGTCTCCTTAAATGGAATTTATGCATAAATAAATGTGTAGAGAAATCTTATATCAAATATAAGAATTCTCTTGTATTTTATAAAAAGATATGAAATGTGATAAGATGTTATAAGAGGTGTATGAGATGTGATAAGATGTGATAAGATGCGTATGGGAAGTGATAGGATGTGATAAGAGGTGTATGAGATGTGATAAGATGTGTATGAGATGTGATAGGATATGATAAGAGGTGTATGAGATGTGAGAGAATGTGTTAAGATGAGTTAGGATGTGTTAAGATGTGTATGGGATGAGGTAGAGAGTGTATCTGATGGGATAAGATGTATATGGGATGTGTTAGGGCGAGAATGGATGTATGAATGTAGATATGGATGTATGAATGTGAATATGGATGTGTGGATGTGGAAATGGAAGTGTGGATGTATGAATGTGGATGTGAATGTATGCATGTAGATGTGTATGTATGAATGTGAATGTGGATGTGGATGTGGATGTATGGATGTAGATACGGATGTAAGGTTCCTCCCTCTAAAAATGGGAGAAACACTTAAGATAGTCCGCTAAGTCTTATCTTGGGAAAAATTTCCTATTCATCGACACCTTGACCCTATAGAGATTCAAGGATACGATTCATAGGTATGACCTAGCTCTATCCCGCAGGGGGAGCGTGATTTTCTAAACATCAAATCACCCATAGGGCAATTGATCAAAAATTGGGCAACTACTAGACTTGATTCCTAGAGACAACGCTTTTTTCCTCATCTTATGCAAGGCACAGCCGCTGACCTAGTCTTCTAGAATAGAGTTGCCCAAGAACCTAACTATCTAATGTAGGGCTTTCACTTAATTTGTTGGAAAGCTACCCGACTAATCGGGTCCACCCGTCAGGGCATTCCATCCTCCCACTTTCCACCCTACTCACGCATCAATTTGTTTTCTAATTAATACTACCACACTGTTTGACATAAATAAACATATTCCTTAATTAGGGCCCTTCTTCACAAGGTTCGTTAAAACAGCCTTCTTACACAATACCATCATACCAAAGACAAGATGCAATTATATAAAAAGTTTATACATGAATCCATTTCCATACAAGCCAATCCGGCTCTCTTATTCTTATTCTGCCGATGATCTAGAATTCGGCCTTTCAGCCTCTACATGCTGGGAAAAACCCTACGGGACCATACACCTCATCGTCGGCCGGCTGGCGAGGACTCAAGCCGGCCTGTCGCCCTCTCAGGCTCCATCGCTCGATCCTCCCGCCCCTCAGAGGGATGTCTGCACACTAGGGTGGGCTTATTTACCGCACTAGCCTGGGCCCTCAGAACTAGGCAGCCTCATAATGACGCCGCCCGGCTACACAAGCACGGAACGGAGTTAGCGTTGAAGCCAAAAAGAATCTTGAATTCCAAAGATAACAACTTCAATGCAATTTTCTAAGTATAGCATTCACAATTCATGAAGATAGCAATTTCAACGCAATTTATCGAAAACAACATCACCTAATTCGTAATTTCATATAATTTTTATGTCCTCATTTTCAAAGAAAAAGACACCATTCATTAATACTAATTTAAGGAAAAATCTCTTCTTTTGAAAATTAACCAAGCTAACCTGGCCACCGTTTCCTTGAGGGGCTTGAAAAGGGAGGACTGGAGCCGCATTGGGCGCATCTCCCTCCATCTCGTTGTTACGTGCGCCTCTTGAGGTAATATTTTGCCATCTCCGGGATGAGGCCATCTTAGGTGTCCCCTTGTAGAGCTCGCTGCTGCGATCGAAACGCTTCAGTCGGATCTGAATTCCGAGCTCGTTTGCTCACCGTATGAGCAAAACAATATGGCGCACGAACCCTCGCTTGAGTCAAAAAACCCTTACTAAAGTCTACGCAAAATGGGGGGGGGGGGGGGGGGGGGGGGGAGGGAATTGTGAGATGTCCTTAAGGCCAAAGGCAAAAACGTGGAGAGGGCTGGAAGGGGTTGCTGCAAGCCTCTCTGTAAGTCTATTCACACGGGGGGGAGGGGAGAAGAGTTAAGGACACTGGCCCATGGCAAGAGGAGGATGGAGGAAAATTGGCTTATCTGAAAAGAGCCAAATGAGAGGGTGTGAGAGGGGTGGCTGCAAGGGCGGCTGTACTTGCAGCAAGTACGCTATGGCGGTACGGACGGCGGCACAACAGGACATACGCTACACAGAAGTGCGTGCCGACTGAGGAGCACCCTGGGGGTTTATATAGCTGAGGGGTGGGGGTACGGGCGCTGCGCAAAGCAAGGACGAAAGGACGGTGTACCTTCAAAGGCTATGGATCAGTGGCCTGCATGGGTCTACGGGAAAGGTACGGTGCCGGTTGTCTGGGAAAGGAGTGGTACGCATGTACCTTATCTGGTCTGGGGGTGTCCACCTAAGGGTACGCGTGGACCATACAGTGGGCGGCCGTCCTTTGGTTCATGGGCGGCCATTGTACGGGCGCCCTAGTAAGTGTGTACGGATCAAATTTTGGGATGGGGTACCCAAATTTGGGGCACCCGCCTCGATTTGCGTGCCGGACCGCCCCGGGGGGCGAAATTTTTTTTTTGTCCGGGAGGTTCTCCTAGTCGCAGGGGTTCAGACCGTTCGTCAATCGGACGTGCGGTCGTGCATTTATTAAGGTTTAAAGGTCGCCGTTTTTTAACTAAAATGATTAAAATTAGCGTATAGGCTTGATCCGGTGTCCGTTTTGGATGCTGTAAAATCCTATATTAGGGTAAAATCGCGCGCAAATTCCAAATTTGGGCTCAGAATTTGAAGATTCTAAGTAGAAATGACTCAAATAATAAAATCATTGATATTTATACCATAAAAACTCATAATTACATGGACATTTCTTTATTAGTGAAGATGGGTACGTTACATCCTTCCCCCCTTAAAGAAATCGAGATGTCCTCATCTCGTCATGAATTGGGGATAATCCTTTAAGAGTTTAGCTTCATCTTCCCAAGTTGCATCCTCTTCAGGGTAATCTTTCCACTGAACTAGATGTTCTACAAGAGTTCTATTTCGGAGTTGCCTTTCCCTAGAATCTATGATGCTACTGGGCTGTAATTCAAGGACTCCTTGAGTAGGGATTACAACTTGTTCATCATCAAGAATATGATCGAGACTGGGGACATATGGTTTTAATAAACTTACATGAAATACATTATGGACTTTGATATGGGCTGGGAGTTGGAGTTTATAGGCACTTTTACCTAGACACTTGATAACTGTATAAGGACCACAATACCTAGGGCTGAGTTTCTTATATTTCCCAAGTGATAGAGAACTTCGTTTGGGTCGCACCCGTAGAAGAACTTTGTCTCCTTCCTTGAAGATCCTTTCAGACCTCTTGTTGTCAGCATAATGCTTTTGTCGATCTTGGGCAGCTTTAATATCCCTTTGGATAGCTTTGGTTTGTTCCTCCATCTCTTCGAGCATTTTCCTGGATGCCTCAACTCTTATAGTTGGATCAGAGAAATTTAGAGGAGACAAGCATTCTTGCCCATAGAGTGCTTTGAATGGTGACATTCTTATGCTTTGATGATAAGATGCATTGTAGGCAAATTCTACCAGAGGAAGGTATTGAATCCACCTTCTGGGTTCCCGTCCACAGTATGCTCTGAGAATGTCTTCAATTACTTGATTGACTCTTTCAGTCTGGCCATCGGTCTCTGGGTGATAAGCTGTGCTAAAGCAAAGTTGAGTCCCCAGAGCTTGAAATAGAGACTGCCAGAATTTTGAGGTGAAGTCAGAATCCCGATCACTTACTATCCTTTTTGGGAGACCATGAAGTTTGAGGACTTCCTTGATGAATATTCGAGCAACATCAGAAGCCTTAAAGGTCTTTTTTGCTGGTATAAGGTGAGCTACTTTGGTAAGTAAGTCCACTACTACTAGAATGGAGTCATATCCTCCTTGAACAGTGGGGAGACTTGTGACAAAATCCATACTAATGCACTCCCACTTCATTTGGGGAATATCTAAGGGTTGAAGCTTTCCAGGCATCTTGACCCTTTCAGCCTTGACCCTTTGGCATGAGAGACATTGTTTCAAGTACCGAAGCACATCATTTTTCAAGCCTGCCCAATGAAAGCTCCTTCTTACCGCATTTAATGTTTTTGCATAACCTCGGTGTCCTGCAGGGCTATCATGAGCTTCATGGAGGATTAGTTTCTTTAAAGAAGGATCCTTAGGGATACATAGCCTGTGATTGAAGTAGAGGCTTCCTTCATGAGTGGAGTATCCCTTGATTAGATTCTTCTCTTTTTCTGAATGTCCCCCTTCTTCTACTAACTTTATCATCCTTTGATAATCTGGGTCATGAGATGAGACTTCTTCCACCTTGACCAGTATGGGATTATTTGGCATTGAAATTGCATTCAAGAAAGATTTGTGGCTAAGTGCATCAGCTACCACATTATCTTTCCCAGGGCGGAATTTGATGTCGAAATCATATTCTTGTAGAATTTCAATCCATCTCCTTTGCTGCATGTTGAGGTTAGGCTGGGTGAAGATCCACTTTAGACTTTTGTGGTCAGTTACAAGCTAGAATTTGCCTCCCAAGAGATAATGTCTCCATAATTTGAGGCAATGAACAACTGCTAAGAGTTCCAAATCATGGGTGGCATAGTTTGCTTCATATTGCTTCAGCTTGCGGGAAGTATAAGCTACTGGTCTTCCTTCTTGGCCTAAGACACCACCAAGTGCTAGACTACTAGCATCGGTAGCCACTTCAAATTCCTTGGAGAAATCAGGAAGCTTTAAGACTGGGGCAGAAGTAATAATGATTTTCAGCTGATCAAAGTTGTTTTGATGGATTGGCAGCCACACTATTTTGCAATCCTTCTTAAGAAGATCTGTCAAGGGTGCAGCTACCAAGGCATAATCTTTGATAAAAATCCTATACCAACCCGTGATTCCCAAGAATCCATGAACTTCACGAACTGATTTAGGGGGTGGCCATTCTAGAATATCCTTGACCTTGGCGGGGCCTACTGAGATGCCATCTTTGGAGACGATGAATCCAAGATACTCAATTTGATGAGTAAAGAAGGTACATTTGCTCTTCTTGGCATAGAGTTTGTGTCTGCGCAGCAATTGCAGAACTCTACGCACATGCTCCTCATGCTCTTCCATTGATTTGGAGTAGATTAGGATGTCATCAAAGAAAACAAGCACAAACTCATCCAAGTACGGGCAGAATATATCTTGCATTAGGCGGTTGAAGGTTGCAGGAGCATTGGTTAACCCGAATGACATTACAGTAAACTCATAGTGGCCATAACGGGTATTGAAGGCTGTTTTGGGTATATCTGCTTCCTTGACTTTGATCTGATAGTAACCAGACCTCAAATCTATTTTTGAGAAGACTTTGGCCCCATGAAGCCTGTCAAGAAGTTCATCGATGCGAGGGATAGGATACTTATTCTTGACAGTGACTTGATTTAGCCCTCGATAATCTATGCAGAGGCGGAGAGTCCCGTCCTTCTTTTTTTGGAAAAGAACAGGTGCTCCCCAAGGAGAGCTGCTGGGGCGTACAAATCCTTGTTCAATGAGTTGGGAAAGTTGCTCCTTAAGTTCAATAGCTTCAGGAAGGGACATTTTATAGGGAGTTTTTGAGATGGGTTGAGCTCCAGGGATCACCTCGATTTCATGGTCGACTTCTCGAGGAGGCGGTAACCCTGTAAGCTCGTCAGGGAAGATGTCAGAGAATTCTTGGAGCCAAGAGGGTTCTGTCTCCATACTAGGTTCAATGACTTTGTTGAGTTTGACTAAGAAAACTTGCTGACCCTTACGTGTCCCCTTGAGAAGATGTTTTGCCTTGACTACCCTAGACTTAGGTTTTCCTGTGATTCCCTGAACAGATATTACTTAGCCATGCTCATTTTCAAAAGTGATACTCCCCTGGTTACAATGAATGCTAGCTTTGTTTGCAATTAACCAATCCATCCCAAGGATTCCATCATAAATTCCTAGTGGCAAGACTCTAAAGTGACCATGAGTTTGCTCATTACCCAGCTCAAAATCAAGGTTTCCTATAGAGTGGCGAGATACTACTTCTTTCCCACTGGCTAACTCTACAATCATTTTTCTAGCTGATTTTTGACTCAAGTTTAATTTTTGCAAGCACCTAGGAGAAAGGAATGAATGGGTACTGCCACAATCAATCAAAAGCTGAAATGGCTTACCGTGATGAGTGGCGGGGGTTTGGATTACACCAAATTGTTTATTCGGACCTTGGTGTTCTACCGCCGCATGGACGGTGGCGCGCTCTTCTTCAGCTATTTCCAAGGTCGGTTCTTCACTTATAACACAGGCAGTTCTAGCAACTGTTCCTCCGCGGCCTCTGCCACGACCACTGCCTCTTGCACCTTGGTGGGTAGGGGTTCCACGGCCTTGATTTCCTCTGTTACCTTGGGGGAATGATGTTGCCATCTTGGGATAGTTGGCTCTAAAGTGTCCCGGCTCATTGCACTCAAAACACAGAGGGCCTTCTCTAGAAGAAGCAGCATACGTGCGGGGGGCAAAAGAGTTGCCTTGTCGCCCTCTGTTGTAGTAGGGAAAATTCTGTTGAGGTTTCTTGTAGGGTTGATCTCTAAGGTTTGCCTCAGGGTAAGATCTCTTTTGATTCTTCGGTTTGTTAGCCTTCATTTCTTTCATAAGGGGCTTAGCTCGTATGAGAGCATCCTGTAATGTGCTTGGCCTCATTGCTTCAAGGCGGGAATCTAGGGGTTCATTTAGCCCTTGGCAGAAACGAGCCACTTGCTGGGAAGTAGTCATAGCTGGGGCATACTTCCGAAGGGTAATAAATTTGGAATAGTAATCCTCAAGAGTTAAGCTGCACTGTCTAAGACTAAAAAACTCATTCATCTTTATGGATTCATGGGATGGAGGAAGATATCTTTCCTTCACTGCCTGCTTGATGTCTTCCCACGTTTGAGAATGCTCGATGACTTCCTTGTCACACGGCACCACTGTTTCCACCAGAGTTTAGCATCTCCAGTGAGGCGAAACCGTGCGAGCATAGACTGATTTGCTACTCCAGTACCGGCAGAGCAGAGAAATAATCGTCCATCGCCTCAATCCAGACTTCAGCATCCTTCTCAACCTTTGAACCTTCTCCTTTAAAGGAGGGAGGTTGCATTTGCTTGAGCAGGAGCTTCTTCTCCTGGGTATCGATATAAAGCGCATTGGGAAGTGGAGGGTGGTCATCCTGGCCATCATCGTAAAAACAATTTTTAAGATTACAAGATTCATATTTGCACAACGCTTAATTTTTGGAGAGTAAAACCATTGAAATTATTTTATTTCCAAATATTTACAAGGACAAGTTTTATTACAAAGATCTGAGACTAATATAATTAGTCTTATTTGACATCAAGGGAAATTCCTAGGCTTCACTGTGACATAAGGGTAGAGCGGTCCACATATGTGAAATATGGGGGTTCCGCTGTAGTTTCTAAGACTCTAAAAACTGATGGTAAGGGTGGTAAACTCTGGATTGGGGTAGGTCCTAACACTGCTACTCTATCAGCAGGTAAGACCTGCATCACTTTGTCATACACCCAACGATCCTGAGGTATGCGAACCCCATCTATAGTCACCGAGGTGTCGGCCCTGGGGGTACCGACGAACCAAAATAAGCGGATCATCTTCAGCTTCTCAATCCAATGAATCCGCTTAAGGTCGGTGGTGAGGTTCCCAATCTGATCTGCTCGGATGATGAAGTTTCTCGGCCCACGACTCCAGAAATCTCTACCCCATCCTCTCTGAATACGAGAGAAATGAGGGAGGGATATCTTCTCTAATATCTGCACCATGGTGTCGCGAAACTCGAAATTCGAGGAGTGACTAGCAGTCTCGAAGATGCATTGGAAAACTAGAAATTTGGAGTAGGCATCTTCCTCTTCCTACAATCATTCAAACATCAATTTAACTTATTTGTTTAAGTAGGATATCTTTACTAATTAGCATTACGTTAGGTAAAACATTTATTACAAAACAGTCCTTAAACTGCAATTCCTAGGAGCCAAACTTGCTCTGATACCAATTGTAAGGTTCCTCCCTCTAAAAATGGGAGAAACACTTAAGATAGTCCACTAAGTCTTATCTTGGGAAAAATTTCCTATTCATCGACACCTTGACCCTGTAGAGATTCAAGGATACGATTCATAGGTATGACCTAGCTCTATCCCGCAGGGGGAGCGTGATTTTCTAAACATCAAATCACCCATAGGGCAATTGATCAAAAATTGGGCAACTACTAGACTTGATTCCTAGAGACAACGCTTTTTTCCTCATCTTATGCAAGGCACAGCCGCTGACCTAGTCTTCTAGAATAGAGTTGCCCAAGAACCTAACTATCTAACGTAGGGCTTTCACTTAATTTGTTGGAAAGCTACCCGACTAATCGGGTCCACCCGTCCGTAGGATGGTGCCGTCAGGGCATTCCATCCTCCCACTTTCCACCCTACTCACGCATCAATTTGTTTTCTAATTAATACTACCACACTGTTTGACATAAATAAACATATTCCTTAATTAGGGCCCTTCTTCACAAGGTTCGTTAAAACAGCCTTCTTACACAATACCATCATACCAAAGACAAGATGCAATTATATAAAAAGTTTATACATGAATCCATTTCCATACAAGCCAATCCGGCTCTCTTATTCTTATTCTGCCGATGATCTAGAATTCGGCCTTCCAGCCTCTACATGCTGGGCAAAACCCTACGGGACCATACACCTTATCATCGGTCGGCTGGCGAGGACTCAAGCCGGCCTGTCGCCCTCTCAGGCTCCATCGCTCGATCCTCCCGCCCCTCAGAGGAATGTCTGCACACTAGGGTGGGCTTATTTACCGCACTAGCCTGGGCCCTCAGAACTAGGCAGCCTCATAATCTCTCGCCTCAATCGGCGATCCTTATTCTCCCAAAGGTATGAGGGATACCTTGGGCCATTCCCGGGCTTTGCTAATGATGCCGCCCGGCTACACAAGCACGGAACGGAGTTAGCGTTGAAGCCAAAAAGAATCTTGAATTCCAAAGATAACAACTTCAATGCAATTTTCTAAGTATAGCATTCACAATTCATGAAGATAGCAATTTCAACGCAATTTATCGAAAACAACATCACCTAGTTCGTAATTTCATATAATTTTTATGTCCTCATTTTAAAAGAAAAAGACACCATTCATTAATACTAATTTAAGGAAAAATCTCTTCTTTTGAAAATTAACCAAGCTAACCTGGCCACCGTTTCCTTGAGGGGCTTGAAAAGGGAGGACTGGAGCCGGATTGGGCGCATCTCCCTCCATCTCGTTGTTACGTGCGCCTCTTGAGGCAATATTTTGCCGTCTCCGGGATGAGGCCATCTTAGGTGTCGCCTTGTAGAGCTCGTTGCTGCGATCGAAACGCTTCAGTCGGATCTGAATTCCGAGCTCGTTTGCTCACCGTATGAGCAAAACAATATGGCGCACGAACCCTCGTTTGAGTCAAAAAACCCTTACTAAAGTCTACACAAAATGGGGGGGGGGGGATTGTGAGATGTCCTTAAGGCCAAAGGCAAAAACGTGGAGAGGGTTGGAAGGGGTTGCTGCAAGCCTCTCTGTAAGTCTATTCACACGGGGGGGGGAGAAGAGTTAAGAACATTGGCCCATGGCAAGAGGAGGATGGAGGAAAATTGGCTTATCTGAAAAGAGCCAAATGAGGGGGTGTGAGAGGGGTGGCTGCAAGGGCGGCTGTACTTGCAGCAAGTACGCTATGGCGGTACGGACGGCGACACAACAGGACATACGCTACACAGAAGTGCGTGCCGACTGAGGAGCACCCCGGGGGTTTATATAGCTGAGGGGTGGGGGTACGGGCGCTGCGCAAAGCAAGGACGAAAGGACGGTGTACCTTCAAAGGCTATGGATCAGTGGCCTGCATGGGTCTACGGGAAAGGTACGGTGCCGGTTGTCTGGGAAAGGAGTGGTATGCATGTACCTTATCTGGTCTGGTGGGTGTGCGTGGACCATACAGTGGGCGGCCGTCCTTTGGTTCATGGGCGGCCATTGTACGGGCACCCTAGTAAGTGTGTACGGACCAAATTTTGGGGCGGGGTACCCAAATTTGGGATGCCCGCCTCGATTTGCGTGCCGAACCGCCCCGGGGGCGAAATTTTTTTTTGTCCGTGAGGTTCTCCTGGTCGCAGGGGTTCAGACCGTTCGTCAATCGGACGTGCGGTCGTGCATTTATTAAGGTTTAAAGGTCGCCGTTTTTTAACTAAAATGATTAAAATTAGCGTATAGGCTTGATCCGGTGTCCGTTTTGGATGCTGTAAAATCCTATATTAGGGTAAAATCGCGCGCAGATTCTAAATTTGGGCTCAGAATTTGAAGATTCTAAGTAGAAATGACTCAAATAATAAAATTATTGATATTTATACCATAAAAACTCATAATTACATGGACATTTCTTTATTAGTGAAGATGGGTACGTTACAACGGATGTGTATGTATGTATGTGGATGTGGATGTATGAATAAGGATGTGAAAATGGATGTATGTATGTAGACGTGGATGTATGGATGTGAATGTGAATGAAGATGTGGATGTGGATGTATGGATGTAGATACGGATGTGGATGTATGTATGTAAATGTGGATGTATGAATGAGGATGTGAAAATGGATGTATGCATGTGAATGTGGATGTATGAATGTGAATGTGGACGTGTGGAAGTGGAAATGGAAGTATGGATGTATGAATGTGGATGTGGATGTATGCATGTAGATGCGTATGTATGAATGTGAAATTGGAAGTATGATGTGGATGTACGAACATGGATATGTATGTAGAATAATGAATGTGAAGGTGTATGTGAAATAATGTGTAGTCTATATGAGTGAATGGATGAGAATGAGTACACATTGAATGGAATGTGGAATAAGTAATGTGGTCCGAGAGTGAATAATGTGGAAAGACGAGAGTTCGTTATAGAAACTGTATTTTGTGACTGTTTGTAAATGACTGTTTTATGTCAAGAATGCTGGGGAAGCATTTTGACCATCTTGAGGATTAAGGTCATGAAGACCGAACTGATAAAGTTGCAACTGCTGACGGAGAGTCAATGGAGGACGTCTCGCGTAGCAAGGTCGATCGAGGACTTGACCAGCCTCGGTTCGATTTAAATGGTGAGCTTCCGGTACGGTGGATGAGGGACCAAGGAAGCGGCTTATGAGTGAAGCGCTAGGTTACCTGCGAAGGATCCTAGAGGGTGCTGATCATACGGTGCTTTGGGTCGCCGAAGATACCCACACGTGCGTCGTGGAAGATATTGGAACAAGGAGTAAGAGTTGTTTTCTGAAACCGGGCATGGATCTGGTTGATTGACCTTGCTGGTCCTCAACGGATGAGTCCATGGCTCTTTTATATGGATCTGTGGGTTGATCTTGCTGATCTTCCACGGAGATTCCATTCTATTATATGAATATATTGCCGATTACTATGAGCTAGGAACTATGAAAAGGCCCCTGAGTGAACAGGTGGTGAGCGTTCTGGTTGTTGCCAATGATGCCATAAGTACACCGATGAATGAATGACGAGAAATAAGGATTCAACCAGAGACTTTGAGGATTGTCATCAGTGCCATAATGGTTTCATTAAAGGATTGTTTGAAAGTTAATTGATGCTGAGAAAAAGGCAATTTCATATTGGGTGTGTAAGTGGTGTGACTAGTTTTATGTTTGTATGAACTTCCGGCTAGGGGGCCTAGGAACTCTTTTCCCTGGTACCCGGGACAAAACCTAACCAAATTCCTAATTGGATCCCATCACTATAGTGGTTGGGAGGTTGGCTAACCCATGGGACTAGATGGGGTTAGGCTGGACTGATGGATCCGTAAATCGAGATTTAATTTCTATTACTACGATAGATGAAGTAAATCCCGGATAGTAATTGTTCTATGGATAGGAATCAACGGCTGTGCCTCTTGATGGGGAAAAAAACGTTGATCCCAATGATCCAAGTGCAAGTTTCTTCCTTGACCTGACCAAGTACCGTTAGAGGTGCAGTCGGATCAGTTTGATCAGTAATGATCTTGACTACGTTAGAGTAAAGAGTTATCCTGGTGGAATCGCCTGAGCTTTCCGGATAAGGGAAGTTTTTCTGGGTTCGTCGGTTTTGGAAAAACCGACGGATTAGTCTCTTGTCCGGATATCTGTGGGCGAGGCCCCGAGTGTGAGACCCTGACCCGTGCAAGATGTGTTACTTCCGCTGCTAGCACCCCGAATCCGTTGCGCGGTGGGAACAGGGATCTTACACTTTCCAGAACAACTAGCTCATTGTCCATGGACAATCTAGGGCCGTCAAATAGTCATCCCTTAGCCCCAAATAGAACACCCACAAGATCTTTTAATCCATTTGAAGCCGACACCATGGGGTTAACACTCAATGTGAGACTCCAATATGTCTACACGAACGCTCAAGGAGCTGAGATCTTTAGGGATCCACAACAACGGTATCTCGTTAAGATCGCAGACATTTTCTCAGAACTTGATAGAGCACCTCTAGTCAATGACCAGGGTAACATGTACATGGGTGGAGATGGTGTTCGCTCTACGAAGTCACCTACCATCCAGAGAATGTAGACAAATTAGGGGAGCTCTCTAAAAGCGAGTTCTTAGACTTATCAAAGCTTTCCAGAGCAAGGGAGCCTAGAGATGAGTGGCTCATTGAGCCGAACATGCTTGGACCATCCAATGCCCAGTCCTCAAAGCCATCCATAGATGATTTACTTCTTGTAGATCTAAATTTGGAAAGGGATAGGAAAGGCAAGAGCAAAATGGATCAGGGGGCTGAGAACCAATGGGAGTTTGTACGACAAATTCCAGTGACAAAGGTCTTACAGGATGACCCACTTCAAGAGGTCTATAAGGACTCTTTAGAGGGATATTATGCCACAACTAAATTGCCAGAGCTAGATCTTCCTCTAGCACTTGTGGTGGTAGTCGAGAAGCTTGCACGACACATGAACCGAATCGTTGATAAATGGGCCAATGGATACCAAACCTTAGATTGGGAGGAGATTCGGGAGCTCACGTGGAAAGGACAACCATTATTCATGGAAGTGTTCTCAACAAATACAGCTAAACCAGGAGAGACAGCCTTTCTTGGAGAAACTGTTGCTCCTCCCCTACGAGAGTTCACTAGAGAGGGACCCTCAACATCAAAGTGGACCACTGCAAGTAGCCCAACTCTAGCACCAAGATATTGTCCTACACCATCACACCACAACAACCTTTTTCTCACTATGACAATCGGAGGGTAGGTGAGCCAACTCGGCCTCCCATAAATGCACCTCCTGAAATGCGGGTAACAAGGTCTTTGGAGGGGGTTGGTGAGGCTGGTAATAGGGGACCTACACCAATTTGGGAAGCATGTGGACCATCTTACCAAAGAGAGGAACAATTCCCACTGAGAGTGAGAGGCCGTAGGCCCTATGATGAGTATTCAAGACAAGTAAGGCCATCAACTCTTCAGAAACTGGTAAAGAAGTATGAAGGGTCGGGAGATCCATATGACCATGTAGCAGCATTTAGGCAAGCAGTTCGAGCTCAGCAAGACAAGCATACTCAAATTGAAGGATTTGGGCTCACTCTTGAGGGAAAGGCCCTTGCTTGGTTTCAGGCACTAGTAGAGGCTTCAGACAAATCTTCTTTACGAGTTTTGGAAGAGAGATTCATTGCTGCTTTTTCCTTGATGGGGATTCAACATGACACGGTAGCAAACATCTACTCTTTCAAGCAAGGCGAGAATGAGAGTGTTAGAGATTGTGTAAATAGGATGAAGCAGTACATTAATCGTTGCCCAGAAGATGAGAAGCCCCGCCCAGAGTCGATTAATTTCTCTCTTCTTAAAAGGACTCAAAAATTCAACACTGCATACACATCTCTATGCAACGAAGCATACAAATTTCAATGAGTGTTGCCATGATGCTATGGATTTCACCGATAACTTTAAATTCCAAGATGGTACTAACCCTGAGGTGAAACCTAGAGATCAGTAGGGTGATGACCAAAGTTCAGGATCTAGCGCGCTAGTAAATCCAGACCAGATAGCTAACCTAGTACTAAGGAGATTAAGACAGACCTATCGCCCACCCATGCAGCCACAACAACAGCAGCAGCGAATGAGGAGTGTACTACCTACAGGTCCTCATCTTTGTGGAGCATGTGGCGGTAACCATAAAACCGAAGAATGTAATACCTTTTCTCCTCTAGTCACAAACCAACCCACAAAGAAGTGGTGCCAAGCCTGTGCTTGGAACTTTACCCACACCACACAGGAATGTACTCCCATTGCAAGAATGAGACAGGAGCGTGAGCAGCAAAGGGGTGGAGTGGCTCCACAAATGCATCAACAATATACTAATTTTGAACGTAAGCCACCGATGGCACAAGAGCAAGCACAACCTGTTCTTGGTGCTCAACCTCCTGCTCCTGGGACTGCTCCTGTGAGGGTTGTTGACTATGACAATTCAAATATGTGTAGAGACTTGGTAAACCCAGGCTATGTGGAGGAGGAATATGCATCATATTCATCCAAGGAAAATCTCTTTGAAAGTCCCGCATACCCAAGCCAAGCACTGGTGGAGGCTCAACCAGGGGAACAAAATTCTTTGATGTTGCTAGGCGGCTACCAACCTAGGACTCCAGGCCCCTCAGGTCAATGGCAGCAAAGGAAAGTAGAAGCCAAACTAATGGGCCCCTGTTATGAGTGCGGAGAACCCCATTGGGCTCGTGATTATCCACATCGCTCAAGGCAAGCATCTCGATCCAATACAACAGTACCACAGTTTTCACCAATTGAAAGATATTGTCTAGGGTGTTGTGTAGAACACTTCCCAAAGGATTGTTTGCTGAAACCACATGAGGAAGGCACCTCTCAACCAAAGGTCTCACTCAGCCTTGTAGGGGCAGTTCCATCGCCACCTTCATCTGAGAATGAGGATGTTGTGTCACTTAGAGTCATGACTAGATCACAGACACGAAATGCCGAAATGCAAACTGATGAGACACCTCAAACTAGGGATGCAAAGGCAAATCTAGTGGACAAGACCCTACATTCCAATAGAAAAAGGACCACTAGGAGGAAAAATAACCGAAACAAGCAAACTAAAAGTGCATCCACTAGTTCTCAAGAAGCCTCTAAACAAAACATGAAGGATCAAACTTTTACATCCCAAGAAGTGCATGAGGAGCATCAACCTCAACCTGGGCCTAGTGCCAAACAAGATGAGGCTAGTACGACCGAGGATAGTTCTGGGGGTTCTGTTTTTGTGGATAAGGTGAATGAGACTTTAGATGCCATCATTGATGCTCATAGAAGTCGCATTGCAGCTTTATCTGAGATACCCAAGAAACTTCAAGAATACCCAAACCCTCGTGAGGAGAAGATCAATCTAGCTGTACATCAGCAACTCATTAGGGAAGCTCAATCAATACTTGAGGGACCACCTCCACGTATTCCTCAGGGCCCAACCTCTCTTAAGCCAACATTTGAAACCATACCAGAAGTGTCATCAAGTCGGGAAATGAAAAGTGAGCTCATCTCACAAGCTCATAGCGAGAGGTCTGCACCAATTGCCACCCCATTGAAAGAAGGTATTCAGCCACCACCTAGCCTTGCCATCCCATGCAATGATGAAGTTATTGATGCTAACAAGGACATGGCAAATGAATTGTGGGCAGCAGTTCATGAGAAAGTTAATGAGAACATGTCCTCTATCATTTCACCTCCATTCTCTGAGGTGGATTTTACCAGGGGCACAGAAAACAACTCTAGACGCCCAAGCATCCAGGAGGAAGTTCAAACAATTGTTTCTCCTAGAAGTAAGCATACAATGAAAACCTTACCATCATATTTGGGAGAATATGAGAACTGTTCTCAAAACTTCAGGATACCCTCCATGCATAGAAGGTTGACAAAGGAGATGGATATGGGTATCGTGCAAGCTATTTTGTCAGTACCAGTGGCTTGTACCTTACCTTTGCTTGATTTGATAAAGCTTCGACCTGAGTTGTGGAATGATATTGCCACATGTTTGTCAGAGCAGGTATTGCTACAAAAGGGTCACCATCATTGTACTATACACCCTGAGTCAAAGCATGTTATGCCAGTTCCTATCAACAAAGTAGGAAAATTTTGTGAGGACGATCAGGGAAATGCTACCCTCCCATTAGAAGTGCGAAAAGTAGCTTCAACGGCAATACTTGATAGTGGTGCAAGAGTGGGCATTGTGACAAGGTCCATTTGGGAAAAGTGGGGCAAACCAGCTATTAGGAGTACCAGGATGTGCTTGCAGCTAGCAGATGGAAGCTTAGAACATCACCTTGGGCTGCTTGAGAACATATTGGTCACCACATGTGAGATTGAATATGAGCACACCTTTGCAGTAGTGGATTTTGGAAAACATCCAAACTATGAAGTGATATTGGGTAGACCATTCATGCGAGAATTTCAAATGATTCAAGATTGGGGATACAATTATTTGTACCTCCGACATGATTCGGTCATCACAAGGGTCAACCTAAGGAATCACTCCTATCGTGATGTAACAAGGTCTCCAATAGATGAGTTTGACTCTGCTTCATCTGAGGGCTCAAGAGTTACATTGTCAGATGGGCGAGAAGATCTGTGGATGTGTGAAGCCTCATGTACGGATTTCAACACTGAGAGACTTAAGGGAAATCGAAGTGTATCAGATGAGGCATACATTCCACAACCCTTCCCTGAGCATTTAATTGATCCACTAGAATGGAGTCATGTCCTTGCAACATTATCGACATGTGCTTTACCTAAGCCAATTCAATTTTGCGACTCAGATGGATATGACATTATTCCTATACGAATGGTACAACCACGTGACCTTCTAGATGATTTGTACTATAGGGATGCATCCACAACAGCTCTGCAGGTAGAGGAAGTCTCAGTGGAGGATTTAACACTCGAATCTGCTAATGATGCTGATAAGGAAGATGGACGGGACTCTGATTTTGATAATGATGTGATAATCCCTGAGGAAGAGTTAGGAAAGGCACGCCTACTCTTGAGAGAAAGGGAGGTTCAAGTAGAGATCCCTCGAAGCCGACCTAAACGTAAATGCTGTACGAGCCATAAGAGAATCCGTAAACAAGATGAGAGAGAACGATGTAAGAGACTACAAAAAGAAAAGGAGGAGGTTAAGAATGAACACTCTCAACCACCACCTCACTTCTCAGGAAAGAATGGATATCTATACTATGTCCAAGCACAAGATAGTATCAAAGACCAAGTAAAACGATCAGATGGATTCCAAGCAGGAGAAAAGCTAAAAACTGTTAGCAAAAATCGTACAAAAACGAAGAAACAAAAACCAAAACTCAAGTATAAAACCGATTCAAAATAGAATGTCGGAAGTGCAAAGATAACGGTTGAACAAAAAAATCCGATGCAAGATGGCAAAGGAGAGCTCAAAACCACATGGTCTTCAATGAGTGACGACTCAAGTGGACAAGAACAAGGTCTCAATGTTCCCCCCAACTTCACACAGTACACTCTTCAAGATCGGAAGATTGTTCTTCAACAGCCCATGCGACAAAAGCCAAGCATGCCAGGGGTTTCATATGATGGTCCAGAAGATGCAAAAAAGATTGATATCGCTAAGCCAGGAGAAGTGCCTCGCTATGTGTGGATTGCCACAGACTTGTCCTTAGATAAGGAGAAGTTATTTGTAAGATCCCTATTCCCACCGAGCAACGGATTCGGGGTACTAGCAGCGGAAGTAGCACTTCTCGTGCGGGACAGGGGTCCCACACTCGGGTCTCGCCCACGCATATCCGGACAAGAGACTAATTCGTCATTTTTTCCAAAACCGAACCCGGAAAAATTTCCTTCACCTGGAAAGCACGGGCAATTCCACCAGGATAACTCTTTACTCTAACGTAGTCAAGACCATTGCTGATCAAGCTGATCCGCCGACTGCACCTATAAAGATACTCGGTCAGATCAAGGAAGATACTTGCACTTGGATCATTGGGATCAACGCTTTTTTCCCCATAGGCACAGCCGTTGATTCCTATCCATAGAATAATTACTATCCGGGATTTACTTTATCTATCGTAAACAAAAATTGAGTCTCGATTTACGGATCCATCAGTCCAGCCTAACCCCATCCAGTCCCATGGGTTAGCCAACCGCCCAACCACTGTAGTGATGGGATCCAATTAAGAATTTGGTTAGGTTTTGTCCCGGGTACCAAGGAAAAGAGTTCCAAGGCCCCCTAGCCGGAAGTTCATGCAAACATAAAACTAGTCACACCACTTACACACCCAATATGAAATTGCCTTTTTCTTAGCATCAACTAACTTTAAAACAATCCTTTAATGAAACCATTATATCACTGATGACAATCCTCAAAGTCTCTGGTTAAATCCTTATTTCTAGTCATTCATTCATCGGTATACTTACGGCATCATTGGTAACCAGAACGCTCACCACCTGTTCACTCAGGGGCCTTTTCCATAGTTCCTAGCTCATAGTAACCGGCAATATATAATAGAATGGAATCTCCGTGGAAGATCAGCAAGATCAACCCACAGATCCATATAAAAGAGCCATGGACTCATCCGTTTGAGGACCAGCAAGGTCAATCAACCAGATCCATGCCCGGTTTCAGAAAACAATTCTTATTCTTTATTCCAATATCTTCCACGACGCACATGTGGGTATCTTCGACGACCCAGAGCCCGAGCACCGTATGGTCAGCACCCTCTAGGATCCTTCACATGTGACCTAGCGATTCACTCATAGGTCGCTTCCTTGGTCCCTCATCCACCGTACCGGAAGCTCACCATTTAAATCGAACCGAGGCTGGTCAAGACCTCGGTCGACCTTGCTACGCGAGACGTCCTCCATTGACTCTCCGTCAGCAGTTGCAACTTTAACAGTTAGGTCTTCATGACCTTCATCCACACAGACGGTCAAAATGCTTTCCCAGCATTCTTGACATAAAACAGTCATTTACAAACAATCACAAAATACAGTTTCTAAATCGAACTCTCGTCTTTCCACATTATCCCTCCTTAATCCACATTACTTATTCCACATTCCATTCAGTGTGTACTCAATCAGTGTGTACTCATTCTCATCCATTTCCTCATATCGACGACACATTAATTCACATACACATTCACATTTACATCCATATATCCACATCTACATGCATACATTCATTTTCACATCCTCATTTATACATCCACATCCCATATCCACATTCATACATACACATCCATATCCACATCCATACATCCACATTCACATCCATACATCCACATTTACATGCTTACCTCCATTTTCACATCCTCATTTATACATCCACATCCCATAACCACATTCATACATACACATCCATATCCACATCGATACATCCACATCCACATGCATACATCCACTATCACGTCCTCATTCATACATCCACATCCACATCCACATACATACATACATCCATATCCACATTCCCATTCACATCTATACATCCACATCTACATCCATATACATACATACATCCACATCCACATTCTACATTCACATCTATACATCCACATCTACATCCATATTCACATACATCCACATCCACATTTCCATTCATATCTATACATCCACATCTACATCCACATTCCACATTCACATCTATACATCCACATCTACATCCACATCCACATTCCCATTCACATCTATACATCCACATCTACATCCACATTCACATCTATGCATATACATCTTCATGCATACATTCATTTTCACATTCATACATCCACACTCCCATCTCCACATCCACACATCCACATACATACATCCATTTTCACATTCCCATTCATATAACCCCATATGCCTTCACATCTAATCTTTTACATCACATCCATTCTCGCCCTATCACAACCCATATACATCTTATCCTATCACATACACTTCTTACCTCATCCCATACACATCTTATCACATCTTAATTCATCTTATCACCTCCTAACTTATTTCATAAGCATCTTATCACCTCTTATCACATCTTATACACCTCTTATCACATCCTATTATATCTCATATCTATTTATAGAATACAAGAGAATTCTTATATTTGATATAAGATTTCTTTACACATTTATTTATGCATAAATTCTATTTAAGGAGATTAATACTTTCGAAGTAAAATCAATCTTTTATGCATCTTCCTATGCATAAATTCATTCTAAATGAAAATGACACTTTTGAATTAAAATTCAATCTTTTATGCATCTTCCTATGCATAAATTTAGTTTAGATGAGAATGACACTTTTGAATCAATCTTTTATGCATCTTCCTATGCATAAATTCAATTTGGTAGGAATTACACTTTTAGAATAAAAGAATTTCTCTTATGCATCTAAGTTATGCATAAAATCCATTTATGATGAAAATCACACTTTTAATAAAAAAAAATATCTTTTTTTTGGCATACTTCTATGCATGAAATCCAATTATGATAAAAGTAACACTTTTATAATAAAATAATCAACTCTTATGCATACTTCTATGCATGAAATTCAATTGTGATAAAAGTAACACTTTTATAATAAAATAATCAACTCTTATGCATACCTCTATGCATGAAATCCAAATATGATAAAAGTAACACTTTTATAATAAAATAATCAACTTTTATGCATACCTCTATGCATGAAATCCAAATATGATAAAAGTAATACTTTTTTAATAAAATAATCAACTTTTATGCATACCTCTATGCATGAAATTCAATTATGCTAAAAGTAACACTTTCGTAATAAAATAATCATCTTTTATGCATACCTCTATGCATGAAATTCAAATATGATAAAAGTAACACTTTTACATTAAAATAATAATCTTTTATGCATACCTCTATGCATGAAATCTAATTATGATAAAAGTAACACTTTTATGTTAAAATAATAATCTTCTATGCATACCTTTATGCATGAAAATCAATTATGTATAATATAAAAATCAATTTCTCTATGATTACAATGAATATCTTTCAATTAATCTAGGATGATAATTCCTAGAATATGGTAGGAAGTCCTCTTTTCATGCTTTGAATGAAATTATTTTATGCGTAATTTTTATAAAAATTTTGCCATAGCTCCGCTACTATGTGACTGATAAATCTCAAATTTTCTAAGGGATAAAGCTTATCATTAAGGAAATAAATAGAATGATCCCTAATTGGATCATTCTATTAAGGAAATAAATAGAATGATCCCTAATTGGATCATTAATCCATAATGGATTGAATCATCAATATTCATGAAATACATAAACTAAAAGCATAGAAAAAAGCCATTAATTTGGCCTCAAGCATAGATTAATCTTGGATTAAGGAAAAGCTTTATGAAAAGCTTCATTTGGATTGAGAATGGGTCATGAGTATGACCATTTCTTGAGTGAGAGAGAGAAATTACATAAAAACCATTAGAATTAAGCATAAATGAAAATTTATGTAATTCTTAACTATCATTAATCAATTAACTTCAATAGCATTCATCAAATTATGTAACTCTTCACTACCATTCATCAACTAACTTTAATAGCATTCAAAAACCATTCCAATTAAGCTTCTCAAGCTTGAGAGGGGTTGAGAAGAGAGAAACATTGAGAAATTTTAGAAAATGATCAAAATTCACTAATTACCTTACAAATTTCTTGATTCTTTGTTCACTGTAGAGGCCCCCAACCAATCAATTGGTTAAGTATGTTGATGGAGCCACCAATGGGGATTGAAGAAAGAGGGAAGCTCCAAAAACTAGTGAATTATTAATGAATTCACAGTTCTTGGCTTAGGTGGAGTAGAGTACTGATGCATAAACACTATATATTTTTCAACAAGGGGGAGGCTTCTATTTATAGGAAAAATTGAGCTTCTAACCAAACAAACTGATTCTAGAATTTTCTAAATCAATGTGGTCAATATTTGACCAATTTTAGGTCAGTTAAGCTAACTTTTTGGGACTAGACTTGAATGAGGAGAGAGGAGAGATGAAACATCTCAATTTTTATGAGTTTAAAACTCATTCAAGCATGCGAAATATGCACCTCCTTTAAAGAACTCCCCTTCCTTACATATGTGTCAAAATGGAATCATTATACCCAAAATATCTCATATTTTTAATATTGCTCATAGTTTTTTACTAATAAACCTTGTACATTTTCAACTCTTCATCTTATGTGAAATATGCACCTCCTTTAAAGAACTCCCCTTCCTTACATATGTGTCAAAATGGGATCATTATACCCAAAATATCTCATATTTTTAATATTGCTCATAGTTTTTTACTAATAAACCTTGTACATTTTCAACTCTTCATCTTATGTGAGCATTCACTCATTTTTGGATACCCAAAATATCTCATATTTTTAATATTGCTTGTAGTTTTTTTCTAATAAACCTTGTACATTTTCAACTCTTCATCTTATGTGAGCATTTACTCATTTTTGGGTATCTTCTTTTACAAATTGGATTTATCTCCTCCCTACACATGGATTGATGCTATTGGCCCATAGGAACCTTAATTGGACCATAATCCAAAAATTTCTGAAAATCTAGACCCTTAGGCTAAGGTCCTTTATATACCCATTTCCAATTAATCCCAATTGCACATTGGAAAGTTCTTTTTGAATTTCTGTTTCAGGGGAACTTATTTTAATAAGATGAGATAATTTTCTATCCAAAAATATTAAAAATCTGAATATTCTCTCTCTAGAATATTTTCTCTCTCTAGGTTAAAATAGTTAGAAACAAGTCTTTTATATTTCTGAAGAGGGATTGATTTTAGGGAAAGATGCTGGACATTTTGAGAGGCTGGGAAGGAATCTTACATTCTCTCCCACTTGAAAAATGTAAGATGCCCTCATCTCGTAAACTGGGGGTAATTTTGCAAGATGCATAAGTATGAGACTGAGAGAAAATTTTTAATTAAGATTAATCACCAATTAAAAAAGTCTCAAAGAGAGTAAGGGTCAAGACAAGAATAAGATTTAAACTTTATTCATTCTTGGAACATATACAGTAAAGATAGAAGAACTCTTTACACTTCCATAAGCCCGTCCATCATATGATCACAAAAGCAGCACTCACAAGCTGCGCACGTATAAGGTAACTCATCTATGGGAATAATTCTGTTGGTTATTGTCGCACCTATCTCAGTGGTATGAGGTGATCTAACAAAAGGACCTCTAAGAGGCAAGCCAAAAACGGGATAAAGGCATATCTTCTGATGAGGAAGAAAACACGCCAGTAAGAAGACCCGCTCAGAAAACCCAAGATGTCTTGATCTCATGACGCAGTAGTATCGGGGACCCAAACCCAAGGCTTCAATAACCATGGCCAAGCGGATATTGTTACGAAAGTGCTGCTGACCCTAGGGTGTTACCCTAGTTATGTCTTGATAGGTCCGCCATTTGGTCTGAGCTACAGACGTTCCCAAGTGAGGAAAAAGTGAGCGCTCATACTGTTCTATAAAATCTTTCTTCACAGACTCACTTGCATCTTGAAGGTGAGAAATCATCATGGATAAAACTAATTCCTGTTGCCAAGCCATGAAGGAGATTAAGAAGAAGGGAGATCGATGGAAGTAAGATTACTGTGAGCGACAAGTAAAAGTTACGACTTATATAAAGGAAGGAGCTAGCGTAACTTAGAAGCCAACAATATCTTGCCACTGAAGTTTTACCGTCTTTCCATGATTTGGGTTTGGCACATTTTTCTATAGAAGGCATTAAGAACTTTGAGATGAAGAGATAAAAGAAGCTCGTAGGCTAAGTCACCTACTTTCTTTGGTCCACAATATCTGGGGGATAACTACTTATACTCCCCTAGAGATAAAGAAATTCTTTTGGTCCGTATTCAAATGAAGACTATAACTGCTTCTTTGAATCCTCTGACTGTCCTCTTCTTATCTGTATATTGTCTCTGTCAATCCTGGGCAGCATTTATATCTTTATGAATTGCCTGCATCTGTTGCTCTAAGTCGCCAAGCATTTGACTGGTCATCTCGACCCTAATCAATGGGTCGGACCTAGTTAATGGAGTTAAGCAAACTTGTCCGAGAGACAGACCTTGATTAGATTGGTATGAAGGAATTGGTCTCTGAATTTGGGTTCTAGACTTCCCTGTGCCCTTTTCATGGTAGGAGTCGGGCACTGATGACCAAAACCTTGGCATTCAAAACACCGGTTCTCACTTCTGAACTCATCGTTCTGAAACCTTAAAACAGGTGGGCTCCTCAGAAGGTATTCTGGGTAAAGTGTCTTCCCTTTTTTAAACAAAATCTTTCTTTTATTTAGAGGGAATAATTATGAGATCAAAAAAGAAGATTCTTACTCCTGAATACCTCGAAGGCTGCTGGGGAAGGAATCTTACATTCTACCCCACTTAAAAAGTGTGAAATGTCCTCATCTCGCAAGTAGAGGACAACTCTTTTGCTTAAGATCCAATTTATTCTGGGGTTCCTTATATTCTGGTCAACCCAACAGAATATGGGGATAAATATCCCTTATATAGAACTTAGCATTAAATAACAATTCATTCAGATCATATCATTCATATCTTTAACACGATAATGGTCCATTAGACCGAAAAATTTCCTTGTGAACATTCCTCCACGGGAATTTTAGTTAAGCAAGTTCTCAATTTGTCATCCCTTAACTTGATCTACCATCTCAAGTATTAACAGTAGCAATTTGACAGCACAATCCACTAATCTCATAGTGATTTGCTGAAATCATTATCATCATTTATCATTACAGGGACTCGTCCCAATCATCCACATTGTGGTTTCGCTCAGCTTATTACATTTCAACTAAATTTCAGAAATCATCATTTTTCAATCAGAATCCAAATCAATTCATCAATTCTCAAACAGAATTAAAAATCATATCAACCACATTCGAAATCATCATCTGGATAGCATTAACGCTTATAATTTCAAGTCTTAGATTTACTCGTATATACTGTCAGTAAAGAGCTGCAGTTATACTCTCGGTATATACGGGTAGTCATGATACTTGGAACTATAAGATAGATACCATCATGTCTAGGCCTCAAGCAAGTCAGGGTTTCATACAATTGCGGTACTTCCATCTGAAAACCCAATTACTAAATTACGAATTTTTCAGTTTGAATATCAAATTGTATGAATTATATCACACAATTACAACCTTTTTGTGTTTCTTGATAAATTTTTGACATATTTGTCTTCTCAGTTGATCTTTAATCGCTCTGATACCAACTGTGAGATCCCTATTCCCACCGAGCAACGGATTCGGGGTACTAGCAGTGGAAGTAGCACTTCTCGCGCGGGACAGGGGCCCCAGACTCGAGCCTCGCCCACGGATATCCGGACAAGAGACTAATCTGTCATTTTTTCCAAAACCGAACCCGAAAAAACTTCCTTCACCCGGAAAGCACGGGCGATTCCACCAGGATAACTCTTTACTCTAACGTAGTCAAGACCATTGCTGATCAAGCTGATCCGCCAACTGCACCTATAAAGATACTCGGTCAGATCAAGGAAGATACTTGCACTTGGATCATTGGGATCAACGCTTTTTTTCCCATTAAGAGGCACATCCGTTGATTCCTATCCATAGAACAATTACTATCCGGGATTTACTTTATCTATCGTAAACAAAAATTGAGTCTCGATTTACGGATCCATCAGTTGTCTAGCCTAACCCCATCCAGTCCCATGGGTTAGCCAACCGCCCAACCACTGTAGTGATGGGATCCAATTAAGAATTTGGTTAGGTTTTGTCCCGGGTACCAAGGAAAAGAGTTCCAAGGCCCCCTAGCCGGAAGTTCATGCAATTATAAAACTAGTCACACCACTTACACACCCAATATGAAATTGCCTTTTTCTTAGCATCAACTAGCTTTAAAACAATCCTTTAATGAAACCATTATATCACTGATGACAATCCTCAAAGTCTCTGGTTAAATCCTTATTTCTAGTCATTCATTCATCGGTATACTTATGGCATCATTGGTAACCAGAACACTCACCACCTGTTCACTCAGGGGCCTTTTCCATAGTTCCTAGCTCATAGTAACCGGCAATATAATAGAATGGAATCTCCGTGGAAGATCAGCAAGATCAACCCACAGATCCATATAAAAGAGCCATGGACTCATCCGTTTGAGGACCAGCAAGGTCAATCAACCAGATCCATGCCCGGTTTCAGAAAACAATTCTTATTCTTTATTCCAATATCTTCCACGACGCACGTGTGGGTATCTTCGGCGACCCAGAGCCCGAGCACCGTATGGTCAGCACCCTCTAGGATCCTTCGCAGGTGACCTAGCGCTTCACTCATAGGCTGCTTCCTTGGTCCCTCATCCACCGTACCGGAAGCTCACTATTTAAATCAATCCGAGGCTGGTCAAGACCTCGGTCGACCTTGCTACGCGAGACGTCCTCCATTGACTCTCCGTCAGCAGTTGCAACTTTAACAGTTAGGTCTTCATGACCTTCATCCACCAGACGGTCAAAATGCTTTCCCAGCATTCTTGACATAAAACAGTCATTTACAAATAGTCACAAAATACAGTTTCTAAATCGAACTCTCGTCTTTCCACATTATCCCTCCTTAATCCACATTACTTATTCCACATTCCATTCAGTGTGTACTCATTCTCATCCATTTCCTCATATCGATGACACATTAGTTCACATACACATTCACATTCACATCCATATATCCACATCTAAACTTTTAAAATTTGTAGATACCAAATTTTTTTTAAAAAATGGCATGTGAAAGCAAGAACGTATCCTTCCATCGCAAGGTCATTTCCAATTTACTAGTGGCTCAAGCCACAGATGCTTGTGTGACCAACCTTACACTATCACAAAAAAATAAAACTTGCACAAGACAATTGAAAAACCTTAATAAGACAATGAGGCAAAAAAATTGAAATTGTATTTACTTCAATTCAAGATTACATATCCAGTGGTTATTTGATAGCTACACAGCCAGGGAAAGTAATTTCTCTACAAAGAAAAGATCGTTCCTGCCTTTTGCGCACTACTCTACCATTGATTATCAAAGCAAAATCACCACTCAGTGAGAATCGAAGAACTAAGTAGTCACGTAAGTTGGCAAGGGACCAGTCATCATTCACAGTAACATCTTCTACATCCCCACCTTGCATGGATATATGTAGCACACCCTATTCTGTAGAGGTTGTGTCGGAGTCTAACGCCTCCCATTCTCCATTTGTAAGCTTCCATCGCCTGTAAGGAAACGCAATGGACAATTGTTGCTTGGCAATATGATAGCGCATCACAACCTTCTCAACTATTACTCCGCATCTGATGGTGTCTCCATTGTGTTGAACAACTTTTTTATCCCATGCAGGTGATAAGAAACAAGTCAGAGCTCTCTCCCCCTTTGCAATCCATAAAGTTGGGGTACGATGTGTGTCACTTGTACGGAACAGGCACACAAAGAGGTGTAGAGGTATGAAGCAGGTCATGGTTGCTTTGTGAGATCCATATGTGCACTTCATAGCATTTTGCACCTTGCTTTCGATCTGCAAACAAGCCATGGCCACTGAAGCATTGTCTGGAATTGGCCATTCAATATATGTGAGAGTTGGCGTAGGTTTTGGAACTAATTTTCCAGTACCGTTTGCTGTCGTGGGAACCACATATGTATCCTCATAGAAGAAGATGTTTCGTGCAAGAAGTTGTGCAGCTGGACACCCTCCAAAGATTAAACTACCAAGCTCCACATGGTATGCTTCAAAGGTTCATGAAATTGCCTCCATAGGCTCCCACTCACTATAGTTTGAGGGAAAAATATCTACGCACAGGAACCCAAGAACAATCAAAGCAGTGCTCAGTATACCATTATTAGCACACAATTGATTTAAAAACAAGAATATAAAGTGGTGAAATAACTTACAATTTGCAGGAAATCGTTGACGTTGGTCATGGTCTGCTAGTTTCAGCTCTGTTGACTTGTAAACATGTTGGACCTTGGCTAGCTTTTTTCCATCGCGATCTTGTTTGAGCTCCAATATCCGCCCTTTCCAATGGTGACTTTTACAGAGTGTAAGAGCAGAGCTTAGCTATGGAAGCTTGATCTGCAACCTCCTCTCAGAAGCTATGGAAGTTTGATCCTCACTTACATTTCCTTACTTCATCCTTCTACCTTGTCCAACCTCCTTTTACAGAGTGTAACAGTGGAGCCAAGCTATGGAAGCTTGAGTTGCAAATGCTTTGGCTCTCATAATCTTACTCATTGTCTCCTCTCACCCCCTCCAATATCCTCTTTCAAAGTGTAGTAATAGCACAGCCAAGCCCTTGGAACTTGCTCTACAACTCCTTCTCTTTTGTACATCTCCCTAGTCTAAGTTTTTTTCTCACCATTCTATTTTCCTTTGCCATCAAGGTTTATAATCTCTCTAATATATACATCTGATGTCTTCTTCTAGAGCTCGAAGGCCTCCGATCAGTATTCAATCTCTCTCTTGTAGCAGTGGTCAAGATGAGGATGGGCACTGGAACATACGAGAAGTGGAATTGGATTACGATGCAGCCTAGTACAAGAGGAACCCACAAGGTGTCAAAGCGATACGTTGATTGCTGATTTCCATTCTTCTTCTTAGATCCTCTTGGAGTGGTGCCTATTTTGCAACAAAGAGGCTCTGATACCACTGCAAGAAAGAGGCTCTGATACCAATGCAATAAATACGCTCTGACACCACTGCAAGAAAGAGGCTCTAATACTACTGCACAAGAAAGAGGTTTTGATACTACTGCAAGAAAGATGCTTTGATACCAATGCATGAAACTAGGGTTGGCCACTCAAAGCATGAAGTGACAATATGGGTGTGGGTCACCTCCTAACATCTCAAGAGGGAGAAGTGAACCATGGAAGCTTAGAGCTCCAAAAGAGTAAGTGTACTCATGAAAATGTATATTTATAAAAAAGGTACCATGTTGTCCTAATAAGTGACCTATATAGTCACTTACCCTAAAGTGTCCATAGTAGCCCATGCTCAAATCCTATAAGCCTAAGCCCAATGTGTACATGTGCTAGTGGCCAAAACCTTCATTACATGTCTCAATTCTTGGATAGTGGCCTCCTTTTTCCTGACTTTCGCCTATAGCATAGTTATCTCCTTGTCCCCATTTGTCATACACGTCTACAAATTATTGAGGCTCCCCTCCACCCCAGCTTGCGTGAATACTTTCTAGAAAAGTAGCAGGATAGGGTTTAGAGGGATCTTCCTATGATTTCTCGAGGTGGATGGGCTTTGTGACCATGATCCCCTTTTGTTCTTGTCCTAAGTGTAGAGGTTTTGTGGCGGTATTTTCCTGTTATATCTGCAGGCACTGTGCTGAGGGGGCTTCATGCTGCTATTGTTCCTTAAGCTTGTGCAAGAGGATTTTCTTCCCGATTTCGGCAAATTCCTCTTTGAGTTCTCTGTTGCTCTTCTCCTCTGCTCTTGTCTTTCCTTTCTACCTCTTCTTCTTCTCTCTAAACTCGAATGCCCTCTTTGTTCCGAACGGTGTTTTTCCTGAGTTTCCCTCTTCCTGAGGCCTTGTAGCATTCTCTTCCTTGTTTTCTATGTTATTTTTCTATATCAGGTGTCCCTGTGATTTTGAGCTTGTTTGGCCGAATTCCTTAATGAGATCTTCATCATCTCCTGCCTTGATTTCATCCTCACCTTCCACCGATAGCTTGAATACTTCTACCACGTAGAGGGGATCAAAGGCCTTCTTCTCCCCTAAAGAAAGTGTGATGGTATTTTTTTCCTGCAACTACTTAGCTACCTTACAATTCTCCTGGAGATCCTCCTAGGGGAGTTTTGCAAACTCCTTGAGTCCCATCCTTTGCATGCTTGTCGACCTCCTTCTATAGCGTGCCTGACAAAGGTTCGAACTCCAACACCCTATCTTCTTCTTCATCAGGAATGCTGGGGATGCTTAGAAGAAAGCGAGAAAGCGAGAAAGGTTTAGTAGGAGGAGAGTTGGGTGCACAAGGCAATTTTTTAAGGGTTGATTTGGGAACTATGCGTTCAATGGACAGGCATTCAACCGTTGCCACCATGAGGTGCACCCTTCCCAAGAGTGGCCATAATTGCTTCATCCTTCCATGATTTCCACAAATCTCCCTTGTTATTCGACCACCAGTCCCTTCTGCACACTCTTCAAGGTCATTAATGGCCTTTACACATCTATGCACTTCTTTTTGGCGGTCAAGTGACTTTCTCGTTTGCGCCTAGCTACTATCACGTGGCTCCTCAGTATCTGTACATAACGTTATTATATTTACAAATGAGGTGTCTAATTTTGGGCTATTTTCTTTAGCATTTTTACATCCTTAGCATTTTCTTTAGCATTTTTACATCCTTCGGAATCATGTCCTTCTTCCTGCTCCGGGATGGACACGGATCATGGTTTTTGAATCATTTCTAGACCAGGATTGTGAATCCCGTCTAGGCATTTTCTCCCTTCATCTTGCATCTATCCATAATAGGGATTCAGCCTATATCCATTTACCAATTTTCTGAGTTTTTCACCATCCAGACTTGCTAGCTCAAAAGTTCTTGTCGCTAGCTTTCTAATAATCTTGTATATGCCCGTCCCGTCTATCTCATTTTTAATTTTCTTGTGTGGGGTCCCATTCTTGATGTGAACAGCAGGGCAACATCTCCTTCCTCAAAGTTCTTGAACCTTGTGTTTTGGTTCACCTCCAGTTTTCTTCTCTTTTCCACAATTTTTGCTGTGAAGGCGTTGTGCATTCTTCTTTCATCAAGCTTGAGTTCAATCCTGTACATCTCTCATTCTTCCGGAGAGAGCCTTTCAGCCACTACTATCCTGAGACTCTATGTTAGGAATTCCATGGGCACTACTACTTCTACTCCATGCACCATACTGAATGGTGTAAGTCATGTTACATTCTGATAAGGTATCCAGAATTCCCATAATGCGGAGTGGAGCTTCGTGTCCTAGTCATTCCTATTCTCATTTACTATCTTGATCAGGATTCCCTTAAGGATCTTATTGGTGGACTCTGCTTGCCCATTGGCTTGTGGTGGGTAGTCTAGGCTGTTGACTTCTTGTGTGTTATCATGTGCTACTCTGTTACTTTCTTGATCACTTCGTTGATGAAGCGAGTCCCTTGATCATTGGCTATCTCTATAGGGCCTCCAAATCTTGTCATTATGGTTTCATAGAAAGCTTTGCTATGGATGACACCTTGCAATCCTATAAGCAGTTGGTTTGAATGGGCCGGCAAAGTCCAGACCCCACTTTCTTAATGGCTCAAGTGGAAGGACTGGATTATGGGGCATTTTGTCTGCATCGCTTGGTTACCCCATCCTTTGGCACATGTTAGACTCTTTTGAGAACTTATGCGCATCTTTCAATGTAGTAAGACACCACATACCTGCCTGGAATTCCGTACTGTGACTTCCCCAAAAAATTTCCCATCGCTTATACCTTGATGTGCTTCTATTATCAGATCCCGTTGCTTGTGCTCAGGGAGACCCCTCCTAAAAATCTGTTGCTTCTATTATCAGATCCTGTTGCTTGTGCTCAGGGACCCCTCCTAAGAATCTGGTCAATACCCATTTTGTAGAGCTATCCAGCCACTACCATGAATGACTTTCTCTAGAGAGTTAGCTTCTTTCTCTAATCTCTGGAAATGTACTAAAAAAAGGATAAGTCAGATAGGAATTGCAACATTTCCTCGTAGCAGTTGGTGTTTTTCCTTCTATGAGGAAGATTTGCGCATTTGGGAATTATCTTCCATCCCTTCTGGTTCTTCGCCTATTTCCAATCGTGACAAGAAGTCTACTTCTACATGCTTGTTCTTAAGGGTGTGCTTTATGTTGAACAAAAATTCTTGTAACAAGAGCATCCATTTGGCCAACTTTCCCACCAGGTCTGGTTTGTTAATTAGGTACAGGAGAGCTTTATGATCTACAAGAAACCTCAAATATCTTACCCCCAGTAAGTAGTGCATGAGCATCTTGATGGAGTAGATCATTCCCATTGACTCTTTCTCTGTGGTGGAGTAGTTCTTTTCTAGTCTGGACAGCCTACTGTTTGCATAGTACACTCGTATGGACCATCCCTCATGTGCTTCCTCCATTAGAGCACTACCAATGGCCACATCCAAGGCATCGATAAAAACATGGAATGGAGAGCGTTGTTGAGAATATCTTCTTCTGATTCCGGAATGCGTCTTGACATGATCTGGACCAAACATATTCTGCATCCTTCATTGTTTGGCTATGTAAGGGCACTGCCACATTAGCTAGGATCCTTATAAACCTACTATGCCACTTGATTAGCCCCACAAATCTTGCAAGCTCTTTGGCATTCTTGGAGGGTTGTAGCTTCATAATTACTGCAACCTTAGACGGATCCACCGCAAGTCCTTCTATAGAAACTATATATCCCAAGACAGATCCATTGGTTATAGAGTAAAGGAGCACTTGGTTGGATTCAGGCTTAGTTTGTCCCTCCTACACTTTTCCAAGAACATTGTGAGGTGTGTGATGTGTTCTTCTTTCTTTTCGAACACACTAAAGTTATCCACAAACACCTCATGAAAGTGGTCATATATTCATATAATATTTCCTGAACCATCCTTCTGAATGTAGGAAGAGTGGTGTTGACGGGTGTGTACACCCCCTAGAATTTTGGCATTAGCTTGGGTGTGAACACCCCCTAGCATTATTAGAATTAGCTTAGACTAACGAGTTGTGAAATTTGGTTATTACAAGATATCATATTTAGAAGTGGTTACAAGAGGGCTAGTGGGGAGTTACGATCTTATGGTCCAGTTTATGGGAGCCCAATAGTCACATGGATAGCCCAAACGTTACATGGGTAGCCCAAGAGTAACATAGGTATCCCAAGAGTCACATGGTTGGATGGATATATAAAGCCCCTCTTGTATGAAAATATGACACGTATTTTATGTATATGATTCTTGGACACACGATATGTGATACATGGATATGGAATACACTATGATGTTTTGTTTTTATCCTTGTATCTTTTATCTTGTCTTGATCCATGACTCCTACTCCATGCCCATGTTTACATGTGTACTCTATGGCTATTTTTGTAGGAGCATGTGTTCCCCCATGTTAGCAAGGTGATGCTAACAATTGTCCATCATGATGGGACGAGAAGCTTTTATCTTCTCCTTGTCCACAAGCTCGTAGTTAAATGCCTAATCTCCATATGCATTTTTTACAAGAAGAGAGATTAGTAGCATGCATGCTTATTTCCTGATTCTAGATTAACCATGATGTGTGTTGCTTTTCTCAAAACCCGATGAGAAGGGAGATTAGAATGCGTCTCGGTGATTCTTGATCTTTTCATTATGCATCTTTATGTGTTTGTGGCATCTTGTGTGGCAAAATGATGCCCAATACCTAATTTTACTATTTTGGAGAAGATAAGAAAAGGTATGTTTTTGAAGAAATTTTGCAGCCATGTGCGAATCAACTCCTACTACCCAAGTCATCACTTCACAGAAAGCTAACATCCATGCTGCCTTCCAAACTACTACTTCATAAGTGTGGGCTGGGCAAAAGCGATGGCGCCTAGCAATAGAGGAGCAGCTGAAGTGGATCTTTGTGGGAAATAACATCAACAGCTCCATGCTGGCAATCGTGCTTGCGTTGTGGGTAACTCTCTCTCTCTCTCTCTCTCTCTCTCTCGTTTCTTTCACGCCCACCTTCCCTCATCGTAAAGCCGCCTAACAACCCTTCTCCCACTGAGAATAACAAACACATTTTTTATATAAAGATAAGGAAAAAGCTTCTCCAAAAATCCCCATACGCTCCCTGAAAGTGTTCGCCAAAGATTCCCCAAATAGCCCTATACTCTCCCTCATATTTTTTGCCAAAGATTTCCCTCTAAGCCCTCTTAGAACACTAAGGATCACCCCACTTTCCTCGTCGAAGAAAGTCCCCAATTCTGCAGAGCTAAGAACCCCACCTGGCAAGCCTGCTTCTTTCTTCATGGAGCCCAGCAAGCTCAACCCTAGGTCTCCTGCATGAGCCAAAAAGGTTTTGGATAAGAGAGTTATCCAAGATAGAGCCTCAGTAGATGAGGAGAGAGCTTCCCTTGAGGGCAAGAGATTGCATCGGAATGTGAAGGATTTCTTTCAGAGGAGAAAATCTGGCATTGGCATTGGAAGCGGGAAATTAGGAGACTTTGAGAGTGTTGCATCAAGTGAAGCTAGTATTATGTAGTATGGTAATGCCATAAGTTTCTGGACTGGCTCGCCAGGTTCAAGGGAGGAGAAAATCTCGGAAATAGATGGGCTGTTCTTAAACTTGCCTTCAATCATCCTCCTCACTTATTGGGGCAACAAATGGTCGTCCAGAAAGTCATACAGTAAGCGCTAGAAAGAGCATGACATGAACGTGGTGAAGGTGATCAAGTGCCTCAAGGAGTGACACCCTCAGCGAGACAGCCTGGTGTGCACAACTAGTAAGCCCTACATAGCCATGGGCATGCGCAATGTGGACTACAAGCAGCTCGTCACTTTGGGGTTGACCTCTCCACCTTCCACAACATTCTAGAGATTGATACCGAGCGCATGGTGGCTCATGTGAAGTTGCTGGTGAACATGGGCAAGATCACACGGGTGATGGTGCCCCTGAGAACGTATCCCTGGCTGCCCAACACGACTTGCCGAACACTATGGCGACAAATTTCACCTGCTTGTCAGAGGGTCTGATCTATGCTGAGAAGGCCGCCGACTCTGTTTTTGAAAGTAGTTTCAGGTGGCATTGGAGGATCTAAGGTTATGGACATCTTTGGTTCCAAGCTTGTGAACATAGACTTTACACATGCTGGTTAGGCTGGGTGGACAAGACAAAGGGATGGGTGTTGGAATTAGAGAAATTTAAATACTCATGCCTTGTAGAAGATATGAGGCATGTGACATTCATTTCACCAAAGAAGGTTGCAATGGCTTCTTTATCTTGTCTTGATCCATGCCTCCTACTCCATGCTCATGTGTACATTTGTACTCGATGGCTATGTGTGTAGGAGCATGTGTATTCCCCCATGTTAGCAAGGTGCTGCTAACAATTATCCACTAGGCAATGCATCATAGATAGCTTAGTAACTCAAGCAAGAAACAAGCTCGGTGTGCAAGTTTTTTCAACTTCGAACTGGTTAGCAGCAACAACGTATTCAGCACCCATTAGGGCCAAAAGTTGAAAGAAAGGGCCCTGTAAGGAAAGGGGTTAAAACACTAATCAAAATTCAACTAGTTAGACTGGAGGCATATCCAGGAGGCATATCCAAGGGCTAAATTTGGTGGTGTCCACATTAAATTTGGTGGTCATCATTAAATTGTGTGCTAGCTAGTTACTCACCAAATCTTAGTTATTCTTCAAATCTTCTTTACAATAAATACATATTTTTAGAAAATATGTGAAATATTGCTTTCCCACTTTCTCTTTCCCTCACTCCATTTCTTTATTTCTGTTTCTTCTCTCTCTATTTGTTTCTGTGAATACAATAGCCAATAGTAACACCAACAATAATGCCTTGCAGAACCAACAACAACACCATGCACACCAACAACAACACTATGGATAACAACAACAATACCATGGCGCAACAACAACAGCAACACCATTGAGCCCCTTGGAGCAACAAAACGACATAACCATCGAGACCAATAGCAACATCAGGGAGTAACAACATGAAGCAACAACAGAAACACAAACAACATCATGGAACGAGCAACACCATGGAAGAGCAAGTTTTAAATCTATTTGGAGTTGGATGCAGAGTATGATATGGAGGAGAAGAGTTTTACAAGATACGAGTGAAGCTACAAGATTCCGTAGTGAAGGAAACTTAAGAGTATTGATCTTTCGGTTCAAGGACAACTATACCCACTTTGATCCACTAGGTGGTAAGCCACCTCCATTTTCCAAGCTTCACGATATTGTAAGGTTTATTGGAGATGGAAAAGGTGGATTGTTAGGTTATTGTCATCGTCTTATTCATCGACATGATATACATGAGACCATAAGCGCTCAGCAAGCAAGTAGAGACCAACTTCTAGGAGTCCAAAATTAACATAGAGTGGAAGTTTTAGCATTGGAAAAAGATTGTGTAGAACAAATGAAAATTGTAGAGGATAAAAACAAATGTATAATTGAGCTTGAGGTACAACTAAAAGCTTCTGAGAAAAAGGTCAAATGTACTCATCTTGGTATTAGGGAGCGTCAAAGAAAATTCAAGAGCATTACCAAGCTTAGTAAGAGATGGGGGTGGTAGGAAAAGAAGAATGAAATACTTACGGAGAGTCAGCCGATTTGGATTGCAAGTGTGGAGAAACGAATCTTCAAATTTGTGCAAAAATGACATCCCTGAGATTCTTAAAGACCCTAGTTTTCAAAATGAATGCCAGACTATGCATAAAGATGTAAGTTCAGAATGTATAGTAAGAAGGCCATAGAAGTTATGTGATGAAACTTCCATTAGCAAAAATGGTTATCGTGTTATTTCTAAGTTATTGGTGAATTGCAATCGAACCAAATAATTTATGTGTGTTTGGTCTTCCCCATCCATACAAAGTTGCAATAGAAAGACGTAAACAAAATATGGCTATTATAGAAGTGCTTAGTGAGTCTAGACACATTTTAGCTTACATGTCTCTATGCATTATGAATGCATGCATAGAGCTTAATCTATGCATTTAGCTATACGAATAGAGCTTAATGCATAGATTAAGCCCAATGATTAGAGCTATATGCATGTGCATTAAGCTCTATGCATAGAGGACCTACAAAACAAAACCCCTCTTTTTGGTAGATGAAAATAGAGGAAAGAGAGAAAGGAATTTACCTCCTTTTGGTGAAGTTGAAAGAGAGGATTAGAGACCTACAAAACAAAACAAAAAAGTTGAGAAAAGAATTAGTGATACAAAACCCTTCAAGTGTGAATAGCATGGATACACGAGGAGGTTTATCCTTCAACACACACACACCAATTTAACAACCAAAAGGAGAGGAGAGGAGAGGGGACGGGACGGGACGGGAGGGGAGGGAGGGCAAAGAAGGACATGGAGAAGAGATTGGGAGAGAGAGAAAACCTGCAAAACAAATGAGAAAGCAAAAAAATAAGAAAATTACTCATAATTACACACAGACATTTTACATCACATGTACATGTAACCACGAGGAGATGGGAGTGAGGGAAAAGAAGGTATACCTGGTGAGGAAGCAAAACACATGCGCACGAAAAAAAATGCAAAAAAAAGAGAGGTCTTGTTTTACTGTAAAAACCTGCGCTTTTGATATATGCGTTGAAATAAGCGTGGAAAAAAGCATGGAAATAAGCGTGGGAAAGTGCATCGAAAAGAGCGTAGGAAATAGCGTGAAAATAAGAGTCAAAAAAATAAAATTCCCACTTTCTTTTCCACGGTTATTTCAACGACCTTTTCGACGCTTATTTCGACAATCGCTACTTTTCATTAAAATTCAAAATCTTTCCAGATCTTGCGTACCCTCGACATTTCAAATTACCTATCACCGACCATCCTCCACAAAAACTTAATGCAGGATTTTCCTCCAAAAAAAGCATTCTTTCCCATTTTGTAAATAAATATGGAAACCATGGATGATGCCACACCCTCAAATTTTGTTGATTTAGAGGAGAAGACACTTTGCCCATGTAGTCGCTGCAAATACCAAATGGCTCGACGTCGACGAATTTGCAATGATCATACAAAAAAATGAGAAATATTTTCGGTGGAGCGATTAGAACATCCAATTAGTGGCAATGCGCGCTTCAACAATTACGAACAGTGGATATCCGGCCTAGACAATGGAGACCAACAACAAGAGTAGCCACCACAAACGAGGTGATCCAACAACCCGAGAAACTGTAGGCGGATTCGGAGCAAGTACTAGAACATGACATGGATGACATGATAAATGCCTTACACGATGGAATAGAAGATCGAGGTTTGGAACAAGAAGGGGTAGAAAAAAACACATGACATGTGGAATACACTTCCCAAGAAGACAAACAGCTATGCAGGCTTGCTCCTCTTCCACTATATCGTGGAGCACATGTGTCTGTTTTACATGATTGCCTGTCCATATTGAACTTGCAATCGATTTTTGGATGATCTGATATGAGCGTATCAAAACTTTTTGCTCAAGTGATGATATCATATGCAATTAGTGAGTTATGTACCTTTATATGCATTTCATTAGCTTGACTATTTTGTGTAACAGCTTATTGAAACATTAAATATTGCTAGAAGATAATGAGATGCCAGTGGACCGTAGTCAAGCAAAAGCAATGTTGCACTCGATTGGCATGGACTACAACACACACCATGCTTGTCCAAATGATTGTATTCTTTATCGACAAGAATATAACAATGCAATACAATGTCTGCATTGTGGTACATCACGATATAGACAAGATCTGCAAGGAGAAAGGGTACCAGCAAAAGTTTTATGCCACTTTCCCTTTATCCCTCGGATCAAAACAATGTTCAAGTGCAAATCCATTGCAGGATTGATGACTTGGCACCGTAACACTAGGTCCACGGATGGCGTTATGCGTGTGCCTGTAGATTCCCCTGCATGGAAGCACATTGAAGAGAAGTGGGTAGCCTTTCAAGAGGAGGCTCGCCATATTCGACTTGGACTAGCGATGCATGGAGTGAATTCATTTGGTCTACGAAGTTCATCATGGAGTACATGACCTGTTTATCTAGTTAACTATAATCTTCCACCATGGCTAGCGATAAAAAAAGGACATCTTTTATTGTCTTCGATAGTTTCTAGAAAGTACAAGGTGAAGAACATCGATGTGTATTTTGCCCCACTAGTTGAGGAGCTTCGTGTTCTATGGTAGGGCATTGAAGTTCATGATATTTCCAAGAGGTTTGGATAACTTGCGCTAACATTGAGAGGAATACTTATGTGGACTATGCATGATTGGCTTGGCTATGGTGGAGAGTGCTCAGGTAATACTGTAGCTTGTTAACGTATTATGTTAAGACATGATTGTCATCCAAACTTACCTGCGACAATCGTTTTCGATGTTCTACAGGGCTTTCAGTGTCAGGGTATAATGAATGTCCATTTTGTGGGCCACAACTTGAGGCTCGATACTCAAAGTCTATGAAGAAGATAGTATACAAGGGCCACAAGAAGTATCTCCCAGTGGACCGTCCTTTGCGTGAGGGATTTCTAGGGAGATCTCCTCGCATATGAAAGAGCAGTGATTTGAGAACCTTATGGGAGCTGGATCCAACCTTATGGGAGCTAGATCTAGCCTGTACACCTCCAAGAATGAAGGGTCTATCCATTTTCCATCAACTTCCATATACTGGAATGACCTTCTAGTGAACCATCTTCTTGACACAATGCACATTTTCAAGAATATAGTCGAGGTGCTTTGGAAAACCATCATAGGAGCAAAGGAGAGCAAGGCACAACGAGATGATTTACAAGAGGTTCAATGCATGCACCACTTATGGGCATAGAATAGAGCAGATAGAAAGGTGAAGCTACCAAAAGCACCTTGGGTCATGACCAAGGATGAGCAACGGTGTGTAAAGAAGTGCATTATTGAGTTTCGTACCTCTACAGGATGCATGCATTGCTTGAAGGGAGCATTTACAAAAGACGATGAGCTTAGTGGCTTGAAGAGTCATGAATGGCACAATTCTTGCAATTCGTGCTTCCTATATCCATCAAGGATTGCCTCAACGATGACATTAGAGCAACAATTTATAAAATTGGTGCAGTGGTACGTTGGATATCAAGGAAAGAGATTACTAGAGACATTGGAAGCAACACGAGATTAAACTCCATCGAGGCTGTTACAATGGCTGAGAAATACTTTCCAACTAGTATTTTAACCATTCAATTGCACTTGCTAGTTCATGTGGTTGATGAAGTTGTTGTGGCTGGGGTTGTCCTCCATAGCTAATGGATGTTTTTCTTGGAGAGATTTATGAAGATACTTAAAGGATTTTTTCGTCAAAGAGCTCGTCCTGAAGGTAGTATGGCAGCGCGATGGCTTGTTCAAGAATCACTTGTATGCAATCATAATAGAGGAAAGATATAAAACCACTTACCTCTCTTTCATGATAATGAAAGAGAGGATTAGATGACCTACAAAACCATCAAAAGGGTGAGGAAAGGATTAGTAATGCATACATACAAAAGCTTATGCATGAGGCCTTATACATAAAGCTTATGCATAAAGCATCATGCATGAGGCTTTTGCATAAAGCACTATGCAAGCCACGTTATCCTGAACTAAACCGTATCCCGGCACTATGCATTAAGCATGCATGCATAAAGCTTAATGCATGCATAGGTTAAGCTCTATGCATAGAGCTTAATGCATGCATAGATAGAGCTTAATGCATGCTATGCATAGAGCTTAATCTATGCATTAAGCTATATGAATAGAGCTTAATGCATAGATTAAGCTCTATGATTAGAGCTCTATACAAGTGCATTAAGCTCTATGCATAGATGACCTACAAAACAAAACTTCTCTTTTTGATAGATAAAAAAAGAGGAAAGAGAGAAAGGAATTTACCTCTTTTTGGTGAAGTTGAAAGAGAGGATTAGAAGACCTCTAAAACAAAACAAAAAGTTGAGAAAAGAATTAGTAATACAAAACCCTAAAAGTGTGAATAGCATGGATACACAAGGAGGTTTATCCTTCAACACACACACACCAATTTAACAACCAAGAGGAGAGGAGAGGAGAGGGGAGGGGAGGGGAGGGGAGGGGAGGGGAGGGAGGGCAGGAGGTGGAGAATAGCTTAGGAGAGAGAAAGAACCTGCAAAACAAATGAGAAAGCAAAAAAACAAGAAAATTACTCATAATTATACACACAGATATTTTACATCACATGTACATGTAACCAAGAGAAGATGGGAGTGAGGGAAAAGGAGGCATACCTGGTGAGGAAGCAAAACACATGCGCATGAAAAAAAAACACAAAAAAAGAGAGGTTGTGTCTTACTCTGTGAAATCCTGTGCCGTCGATATATGTGTCGAAATAAGCATGAAAAAATCGTCAAAATAAGCATGGGAACACGCATCAAAAAGTGCATGGAAAATAGCGTGGAAATAAGAGTCGATAAAATTAAATTCCCACGCTCTTTTCGTTGGACATTTGGAGGACCTTTTCGACGCTTATTTCGAGGATCGCTACTTTTCATTCAAATTCCAAATCTTTCTAGATCTTGCGCACCCCCAAAATTTTAAATTACCTATCACCGACTACCACTCTCCACAAATACTTAAGGGAGGATTCCTCACCAAAAATAAGCATTCGTTCCCACTTTGCAAATCAATATGGAAACCATGGACGACGCCACACCCTCAAATTTTGTTGATTTAGAGGAGAAGACACTTTGCCCATGTACTCGCTGCAAATACCAAGTGCCTTAACGTCGACAAATTTGCAATGATCATACAAAAAAATGGAAAATATTTCTGGTGGAGCGATTGGAACAATGAATTAGTGGCAATTCTTGCTTCAACAATGACAACAAGTGGATATCTGGCTTGAAACGATGGAGGCCACAACAAGAGTCGCCACACAAACGAGGTGATCCAAAAACTCGAGGAACTTGAGACGGATTCGGATAAAATATAGAACATGACATGGATGACATGATAAATGCTTTACATGATGGAACATAAGATCGAGGTTTGGAACACGAAGGGGTAGAAGATCATAAGATCGAGGTTTGGAACACGAAGGGGTAGAAGAAAACACACGACGTGTGGAATACGCTTCCCAAGAAGAGAAACAGCTACGCAGGCTTGCTCGTCTTCCACTATATCGTGGAGCACATGTGTCTATTTTACGTGCTTGCTTATCCATATTAAACTTGCAATCAGTTTTTGGATGGTCTGATACGAGCGTATCAAAATTTTATGCGTAAGTGATGATATCATATGAAATTTGTGAGTTATGTACCTTTATATGCATTTTCTTTGCCTGACTGTTTTGTATAACAGCTTATTGAAACATCAAATATTGCCAGAAGATGATGAGATGCCAGTGGATCGTAGTCAAGCAAAAGCAGTGTTGCACTCGATTAGCATGGACTACAACACACCATGCTTGTCCAAATGATTGTATTCTTTATCAACAAGAATATAACAATGCAGTACAATGTCCACATTATGGTACATCAAGATATAGACAAGATGTGCAAGGAGAAAGGATACCAGCAAAAGTTTTATGACACTTTCCCTTCATCCCTCAGATTGAAACAATGTTCAAGTGCAAATCCATTGGAGGATTGATAACTTGGCACCGTAACACTAGGTCCTTGGATGGTGTTATGCGTGTGCCCACCACAGATTCCCCTACATGAAAGCACATTGAAGAGAAGTGGGTAGCCTTTCAGGAGGAGGCTCGCCATATTTGACTCGGACTAGCGATGGATGGAGTGAATCCATTTGGTCTACGAAGTCCATCATGGAGTACATGGCCTTTTTGTCTAGTTAACTATAATCTTCCACCATGGCTAGCGATAAAAAAAAGGACATCTTTTATTGTCTTTGATAGTTTTTGGAAAGTACAAGGTGAAGAACATCGATGTGTATTTTGCCCCTCTAGTTGAGGAGCTTCGTGTTCTATGGTAGGGCATTGAAGTTCATGATATTTTCAAGAGGTTTGGACAACTTGCGCTAACATTGAGAGGAATACTTATGTGGACTATGCATGATTGGCTTGGCTATGGAGAGTGCTAAGGTGATACTGTAGCTTGTTAACGTATTATGTTAAGTCATGATTATCATCCAAACTTACCTGCTACAATCGTTTTTGATGTTCTAAAGGGCTTTTAGTGTCAGGGTATAATGGATGTCTATTATGTGGGCCGCAACTTGAGGCTCGATATTCAAAGTGTATGAAGAAGATAGTATACGAGGGCCACAAGAAGTATTTTCCATTGGACCATCCTTTGCGTGAGGGATTTCTAGGGAGGTCCCCTCGCATATGGATGAGCAGTGATTGGAGGACTTTATGGGGGCTTGTGAAGCGTGTATCCATTTTCCATCAACTTCCATACTCGAATGACCTTCTAGTGAACCATCTTCTTGACCCAATGCACATTTTTAAGAATATAGCTGAGGTTCTTTAAAAAACCATCACAGGAGCAAAGGAGAGCAAGGCACAATGAGATGATTTACAAGAGGTTCAACGCATGGACCACTTATGGGCCCAAAATAGAGCAGACGGAAAGGTGAAGCTACCAAAAGCACCTTGGGTCATGACAAAGGATGAGCAACGGCGTGTAAAGAAGTGCATTAGTGAATTTTGTATCTCTATATAGGATGCATGCATTGCTTGAAGGGAGTATTTACAAAGGACGATGAGATTAGTAACTTGAAGAGTCATGATTGGCACAAATTCTTGCAATTCATGCTTCCTATAGCCATCAAGGATTGCCAACGATGACATTAGAGCAACAATTTATAAAATTGGTGCAGTGGTATGTTGAATACCAAGGAAAGAGATTAGTAGAGACACATTGGAAGCAGCACGAGATTAAACTCCATCGAGGCTGTTACAATGGCTGAGAAATACTTTTCAACAAGTATTTTAACCATTCAATTGGACTTGCTAGTTCATGTGGTTAATGAAGTTGCTGTGGTGGCTGGGGTTATCCATAGCCTTGTCCATAGCAGCCGATGGATGTTTTTTTTGGAGAGATTTATGAAGACACTTAAAGGATTTGTTCGTTAGAGAGCTCATCCTGAAGGTAGTATGGCAATGGGATGCCTTGTTCAAGAATCACTTGTATATATTACTGAATTTCTCAGTACGTCTAATCCTGATATGCCAAGATTATGGACACAAGAAGAAGATGATCGACTAGTTGGGGAAGAGCCACAAGGGAAAGGCTTTGTGATAACAATGGATGTAGCATTGCGTGAGAAGATCAATAAATTTTGCATCTTAAACTCACATGCTAGATGGAGAAATGGATCGAGAGATATAACTTGGTGAAGGCTAAAAGGGACCGAGCTCGTTTGAGTTTTAGAAGGAGTCGAACAACCCGCACACTACCGTACCCAACAGAACTTGCACTTCTTGCAAACTTTCCTTCTAATAAATGGCTCGAGCAAACCATACTACAAGCTAATCGAAATGGTGAATTAATAAATGATGATGAGGAGGAGCTTGCATATGGTTGTGGTTTCCATGTATGTAAATAAGAGATATCTATGCATTGTCTTTTATGTTGTGCTTTCGTGAATTTATACAATAAAAGTACTTATTTGTTGTGCTTGCAGTATTGTAAGTATGGGGCAATTTGGTTATGCGCAGACGCCACTTTTGAGTAGAAGGAATAGATAAAAAGAGAACAACATTTGATTGTGGTGTGAAGACTAATTTCATGCACTACAAGACACTGCTACCATACACTCGTTCGATACACGCGATAAGTTACGGGCGCGTGTATGGTCATGCATGTATGAGTAGTATCGGGCGTGTGTATATTGGCATCTACACTCACGTGTATATTGGTTTCAGAAACGCGTGTACCAACGTGTGTATATTGGCATCTAAATTCGCGTGTATACTGGTTTCAAAAATGCGTGTACCAGCGCGTGTATATACACGCAATTATACACGCCTTATTACATGCAATAACAGAGAACTTTATTAAGAAAAACTCCATTCCTTTACAAAATTAAAAACCATTTTCTTTAAATTATCTCATAGTACATTACAGTATATATCATTATACAATCCCACTACATGCATTTATAACAATGTAATATATTCAAAAATAAATCATGAGATGATAATTAAAAGACAACATATACAATAGAAATGTCATCAATTTAGAACGATACAGTGATGGCTTGGTTAGGATTCGATCTCATCTTCAATAAGATCCATCCTTGCCAAACGATAACCATCAATATTCATTTGATCAATTTGCAAGGCTACGATTAAATTTATTCCACTATCGATATTCTGTCCATTGATAATGGTATCGATGCCCTGATCACCCTCATCAACATCACCATCATCCTCAATGGTAGGGTCATCCTCATGATCATGAGAAATGGTAGGGTCATCCTCATGATCATGAGAAATGGCACGCTCATCCTCATTATCATGATCATCTCTTATTTCTTGATCATCGATCACAACTTCTTCATTGGCATGTTCGACATCATCTTCATTGCGGCTTGCTACATCCTCCATATGCTCCATATCAGTGAATGTATTATACATCACTTTGGAACGTGGTGCAATAGGGATGACGTACCACCATCTAATGTCATGCACCATTGGCAGATAGATAACCTACTCAAATACACATACTGCAGTAATTAATTAGCATATCAAAAGTCAAGGGGTACGCGAGCTTAGATATATATATACATGAAACACATTAGTAAAAAAATGCATACCTGCTCACATTGTTGTGGCAATACGAGCCTATCTTTCTTTGTTTGCCAAAACTTTGTAGAGTCAATAGTTACATAGCCACTTGCATGGCGTTTTATCGTTGTATTAGGCCCTTTTTCCACCACGTTCATTTGCCATTCGACATCCAAAACATACACAAAGAAGCGAGGAAAGTCAAGCCTAAATATGTCTTGGATTGTGCCACAATAATCATCCATTTTTCCATTGGCTCCCTCAAAGCTACTAATGAACCCACAACCTTGTGTATTCCTCTTCTTTGTGTTCGAAAATGCTTGCCTTCACACCATATAGCATTGAACATAGTGCACTGGACCAAAATAGAAGCAATATTTGTGTAAGCAATGTGAATAAATATTAAAAGAAAATCACTTACAACTAATGCAAAACATTAGTTTTATGTACCTTTAACATGCATCCTCGTGCATACTCCCATTCTTCCGCCGTGATATGTAGCCCCTCGCCGCTCTCTGCTCTCTCCATTTCCTCATGTAACCAATCAACATGGATATCATTCGGAAGTGCTGCTAGATGCTTAGGGTACGCCTTACGAGAGCCATGTTACCTCCAAAAGAGAGCTCTTTCTGCTTGCCTTTTTGTCTTTGCATCCTCATATCTTGTAACCCATCTGCTCATCACATCACTATTAAGGATGCAAGTAAAATTGAGATCATCAATCAATGTTCTGTCAATTACTTTACTGTGTCCTTTTCCTTGAGGCACAATAGAGGTCATCCTCAAGTCCTCTTCATTGCTCCATAGTCGTGGCAAAGAGCTATCCACCTGACCAAGAAATTCTGAAATATATACAAGAGACTCTTGTATCAACCAACCCTCGGCCATGCTTCCTTCGGGCCTTGCACTTTGCCTCACAAAGTCTTTTAAGGTCTTCATGAAGCGATGTAAGAAGAACATCCAACGTGCATGCACAGTGCCACATAAAGCAATTTCGTCCACTAAATGCACAATGAGATGTAGTTGACTTGTGAGAATGGTCGCAAAAAAGTCTCCTCTACCAAACCATCTCCACTGCCATAACACGCACATCATCCAACATGGCTGGATCAATTGCTTTGTAACTAACAGTACGTTATACCTCATGCACGTTCATTTTGCAAGGTATAATGAAGGGTAATCTCACATGGGTTTTACATACCTCACAAGCTTGCCCATCTTATAAATACGTTTTTTCAAACTCTTGTTTGCACAATGGTCGATACTAGTAGGTAGTATGAACTGCGCACATAAGAGCACATGTATGTATGGTTTATGGCATTACAAAATTTAATTTCAACATACAAGACTTGGAAACACTTACTTGGAGCATCTTGTGCCAATCGTGGGACTTCAACCCATATAGTTGCTCAACGCCTCTTTTCTTAGTGGTTGTAAAGGCTCCCTTCAATGATCTCATGCATCCCGAGTGGGAGTACGCAAAGTGGTGATGGCCTGCTTTACCTGCTTCTCCTCTTTCTTTGATATAACCCTAAACCCTAAACCCTAAACCCTTAACCACTAATTCAAATTTGCAAGTTAGAATGCTTACTTCAATAATGCGTCAAGACTTGCATTGCTCCATCCATATTGAGTAGTTCAAGTGAAGCACGTAAAATAGAGAATGTGCACCCTTCAAAAATCGGTGTCGATGAAGCCTTGTAAAGATGATCTTGTTCCATATCATCGTCGTCCATACCTTTGGGATGATCCCTACCATTTACATTCAATTACAAAAGGGAGTAACAAAATGTACTAGTGTCATGGGGGTGTATTGGTTGAATGAGGTATTGAGCTTCTTTTTAAGCATGTTCATTTTGTGTACTCACAAGATTACACACTTAGATTATTCTCTCAATTATTATCTTGATTATCATCTTGATTGTTGAACACATTGTAGTAGCTATCATCGAGTTTCAATGTATTCTTGTTGTTGTACAAAACATGGAGACCCCAAAAGAAATCAACTTTTTTGAAGAAAACTCGTGTAGTTATTTATCTGAAATGGACAATGTAGCGAGATATTTGCCTTGTTGCTCATATTGAGGTGTCTAGCTAGCATGGGCTAGCAGTCCAACGTCAATCACTTTATCTCTTCACTTTAGATCTAGCACTTGTCTGTTATAGAGCTGAAAAGGATTTCTTGATCCATGACTTATCCATTCTAGATCCTATTCCACCACTTGGACATTATAGAGCTAGACTTCAGTGGATGCAAGCTCCACCAAACGGTAGATCTAGACTCAAAATTCTAGTCGTATTTTATGACTTCCAAAGGTTTAGGTCTACCACACATGGATACTAGCTCCACCATGTGGTAAGGCCAAAATTCCATGAAGAGACCATGGCTGCTACCTCCACCACATGGTGGAGCTAGAGCTCAATAAGATACCACATGGTGGAGCTAGCTAGCTCCATGAAATAATACAGCTAGACTTCAATGGATGGTAGCTCCACCACATGGTAGATATAGACATAGAATGCTAGCTCTACCACGTGGAGCAAGAACGCATTGAAAGAACCAAGATCTACCATTTGTTCAATCTAGACCCCCAAGTAAAAACATTGATACAAGAGATTGTATATTGAGAGTCCCCTTAGAGTAGGATGCACTCTCCAATTTTAAGACTGCATTGTAATGAACAAAGACTAAATAATTTGAAACAAGAATTTATAAATTGACATGGTGAAAGTTTCCTTATATACACAACTACTACAAATTAACATTACTAAAGATAGAAAGAGTCTCCTTGCAGTAGGATGACCTTTGTCAAAATGATAGTTAAAAGTCTTCACCTACTCTTACCAAAAAAATAATAATTTGCAAACTTTGACCAAAAGATAAAAGGATAAAAGGAGTCCCCTTAGAGAAGGATGCACTCCATTTATGACTCAATTATAATAAGACATTGTAAATGAACATGAATTTATTGCTTGTGCTAGAATTTGTTCAATCCTTTGCAAAAGGCAAAGATTTGAACAGTATGCTCATAAGAGGCCTGATTACAATATCATATTTCAATATATGGCTTTTTATTACATTAAAAAAAGGCCAAAATACTTGCATCCTCTACATTTGATTATATTAGGGACAAACAAAATGAGCTTCATGGTGGTGTATTACTTTCATGATGCCTCCTCTTGTTGCTTTGCTTGATTTTCACTCTCTGCTTGCCTCTCTGCCTCAGCTTCAGCCTCCTCTCTTTGCTTTCTTTGGATTTCAAGTTGTGCCGACCTCTCTGCCTCAGCATCAGCCTCCTGCTGTTGCTTCCACACCTCTGCCTTTTTCCTATTCTCCAATTTCTCTTCTTCAAGCCATTTCTTCATCACATCATCTGAGAATTGGTTAGGTTTTTCTTCAAAGGCATTATCCCATGTATACTCTTACCGATCTTCATTCTGTAGCCATAAAAACAACCAATTTCTTAAATCTTCTGTCAAAAAACTATACCTTTCCTCGGAAGGTTGATGGTATAATTCTCAGACTATTAACCAGGTTCCTCGTTCATTCTTAAACACCTTATAGTAGCTATCATCAATTATCAATGTATTTTTCTTGTTGTACAAAGGATGGAGACCCCAAAAGGTCTCAAGCTTTTTAAAGAAAACTTGTCTATTCTGCACAACCCATGTGGATTTTGAACAATGCTCTTGTGAGAGAACACCTGTAAACTTGGGCTTTTGTTGTGGAAATACTGTGTCAATTATTCCAGAGAGCTTAGTTCTCCTACATGCGCTCCAAATAAAAACATAAAAGAATTGAATACACCAATCTAAGAACTCATGTGCATCCTTGTGACATAGGACATAACGATATTGGTTAATTGGATATTTTACCAACTCGTTGCTATAAGGAGGATCCTTCTCATCATATTGGGTTTCGACAACATGGCACAACAAACCATTAAGGTTTAGAATAATAGCCCTCCTATCATCCTCTTTGCGTAGGGGTACGCATATTGGGTCTGACGAATACCATGTCAGTATGATAACCCCCTCAGAGGGATGCACAAAGCGCAACCTTGCATCAATTTTCCATAGACGGTCAAGACGGCGCTGAACCAACTATCTTCGTACACTCTCGATTTTCTTGGACATGTGACGTACTAATGCTCTGTGACGAAGAAGTCGCCTCTGCCAATTAGAATAAAACACATGACCTGGAAAAAAATGAGCATGCTTAATGATAAAGGTGGGCATGTGGGGGAAGGCATGTTACAACTACTTTTATGCAAAGATAGATTTTAAACAATTACAAAACAAATGTGACTATGCACGCTAACATTAAACTATATACTGTTCTAAAATGTTGACTTTAGTTGCATTACAAAATGACCCAAGATGCAAAGACTCTTTCCATTTGATTCTAAAAAGACGCGACAAAATGTGCTAGCAGGTATCAGAATGTAGTGAAATTAGAATGCATTGATCTAGATCAACCACGTGGTAGAGCTAGAATGCACTGTTCTAGCTCAACCATGTGGTAGGGCTAGAATATTTTTAAATCTAGTTCTACCATGTGCTAGAGCTATATCAAAGTATTCTAGCTCGATCCCATGGCAAAATTAGAAATAATATTTGAAGTCCAGCTCTAGCACGTGGTAGAGCTGTATCAAAATATTTTAGATAGACCCCATGGTAGAACTAGAATGGTTTGAAGTCCAACTCAACCATGTGTGGTGACATGGAAGAGCTAGAATGCATTGATCTAGCTCTACCATATGGTAGAGCTAGAACACTTTCAAGTCTAGCTCTACCATGTCGTGGAGGTAGAATGCTTTGTCTAGCTCTACCATGAGGTGGAGCTAGAAGGCATTGATCTATCTCTACCATAGTCCATATATGTAGGAATTAAAATCATAAGACAAAGATCAAGCTTCCATACATTTTCAAATTAGGAGGTCTCTTATAGTAGAGTGCACTCCAACATTTATAAAATTATTTGAAGAGTAATACATTTGCCACTACTTTAAAAACAAGACAAAATTTCTTGTCAATTCATGATTACAAAAAGATAAAATTTCTCCAAAAAAAATACAATCCTTGGTGACAAATGGCTTCTTTAAGTGAATACTCCTTGGAACAATATCCTTGAAATAAATCTGCAAGAAACCATCATAAATTAAGTTTCTTCATTGTGAATACACAATTGTTGTATAAAATCATGTATTTAGTTATAATTATCATTTATGTTGGGTAGTACCTTAGTTATTTCTATCCCGTTGGAGAAGATATTGTACTCATTTAACACCTTGTTTATGAAAGCCCTTGCATTAGCTGCCTTCAACTGCGTTGTGGTAGAACCCAATTTTCTAGCTAGAGAAATCACTTGTGGTCCCCTCATGCTAGCAATACTGACTCGTTCTTTTGCCATAATTTCTATTATCTCTTCTCTTTTGTTTTCATATTGTCTCGCTAATACCTCTTGATTGTCGACATACTTTTGTATAATCTCTGATAGTGGTAGCCTATCAGTGTAGATTGTCTTCTGTGACCAATTTAAATTGCGCTTTCTCCAAAAATCTACCACACCTTTGTATTCATTTTCATTGGATACAAGAGGTTGTCCATAGCGATTAGAGCCAATGATCTCACGCACATCTTCACTCTCATCAAGCTGCAATAAGTAAGGGAGCAGCTCATCAATGAGAATATTGTCGACCATCTTTTCTTCATCAAACTTTGCAGGATATATACAATTATTATCAGGAGAAGCACATCCCTTGTATGGAGAGTCATCAATAAGAACCGTTCTACGAGCATCACAATCAAAACATGAAGCAATTTTTGACAATGGCTTGAACATTGCCTGAACTGTTGGATTATCAGGTCGAGCTATTTTACCACTTTTATCCTTCTCGCAAGCCTCTTGATCCCAAACTACAAAAAAAGGCAATATCTCTCCTGCTCTGTCTTGTAATATTCTCAATATTTGAAGAACATTACTCTCTGTCGCTGTTGACTAGATCCCAACATTAATATTTTTTGATAAAATCTTCAAGAATTGGATACATCCTGGCCTTAGTACAATATATCGTTTTGAATCCATTGTTACCATATTATAGTAGTGATGTGTGTGAACACACTTAGGACCGCCGGGGCACTTTTTCCCTCACTAGGAGGTTTTTTCCCCCGTGCATTGTATATACGCCCATTATCTTCTAGGGCTTGTGATCTTTCATTTTTGGCACTCATAATACACTACTGTGTTGTGCTCAAGCTTCCTCATCTTCTTGAAGTTGTGTGTGCATTCCTGCAACCCTAATTCCAACAATTGGTATCAGAGCAGGCTTCCTCCTCCCGGGCAGCATCACCGGCACCTGCCGCTTCATCTCCTCCGATTGCAACGAGGTTTCACGAGCGTCTGCAGGTTAGTATATGCCGTGGGCGAGCCCGTAGGGCTCGGTTTTTTCAAAATTTTGATCTGGAGTCATTTCGCCCTCCGTTTTTGCATTCCAAGTACTGCGCAGGCAAAATCGTCCTACTGTGCAGATTTTCTGTCAAGATTAAAATCTGCAGGACAGGTGCCCATTCGTCTGTTTTGGGCTGTGCTACATAGCACAGGTCGATTTTATACAGGTTTACCTCTTACAGACAGCATTTACATCTAGTAGTACAGTCATTGGCCATGGCTGACAACAATGATGTATTCCGCATGTTGGCTGCTGAGGATAAGTTGGATGGCACCAACTATCCATTATGGGCATATATGATGCGACATGTATTGGTAGCAAAGGGGTTATGGAACATTGTGCAGGGTATTGATGCACGTCCTATTGTGGCTGGGAATGCTGCAAACACATCAGAAACAGGTACTGTTGATGATGGTGCAGGCACAAGTGCTGTAGCAGCTGTTCGAGAACCACCACTTTCAGCAGAGCAGATTCGTTGGGATGGTAGAGATGCGCAGGCTCATGCCTTGATTGCGCTGTCTGTCAAACGTACCATTATCCCACATATTCGCTCCTGCAGGACTTCTAAGGATGCTTGGGATGTACTTGCCACATTGTATCAGGCAAGAAATGAGGCTCGTGTTGCTTATCTCCGAAAACAGTTGGAGAATGAGCATATGAACGAAGGTGATTCTATGGATAGCTTTTTGACAAAGATCAAGGATTTCAAAGAGCAGCTCGTTTCTGCAGATGAAATCCTGTCAGACAGTTCACTTGTGCAGACTGTTTTGAATGGTCTACCAGATTCTTATCAGGGTTTTGCTTCCACTCTTCGCTTGATGATGAAAGGCAATCCCAATGCCTTATCATTTGAGGAGTTAGTTTCTGTTTTGCTGCAAGAAGACCAGTCAAGGCAAAACAGGAATAGTATGCGTGTCGCAGATCAAGCTTTCGGTGCTAGTCAGAGAAGCGGGAAAGGTAAAGCTGGCTTTTCTTCTAGTAAGCAGAAATCTGCAAATGCTGCGCAACCAAAGAAGGAAGACAAAGATGAGAAGAAGGGTGACAAACAGAAGACATTTTGCAAGTACTGTAAGGGAAATGATCATGTCATCAAAGCGTGTCCTAAGCTGGCTGCGAAAGAGGCTAAGAAGAAAGAGGCTGGTATGGCTGTTGCAGATGCCTCTCCTTCTAACAATGAATCTGCTAATGTTGTGCTAGATACAGAATGGGCATTCAATGCGCAGTGCAGTTATGACCCATCTTTGCATGACACATGTATGTCTGCAGTAGATTCAGATGTATGGTACTTTGACAGTGGTGCCACTAAGCATATCACCTCGCAGCGCAGTTTATTCACTTTCCTTGAGTCTGCTCCCACAGGGAATACTGTCACTTGTGCCAATAACTCCTCTTATCCCGTTAAAGGAGTTGGACAGATTGTGCTGAATGTTGCAAATGGCAACACCTTTACACTTTTTGATGCATTGTATGTGCCAGGGATCAAAAAGAATCTGCTGTCAGTCTCCGCATTTGCCAAAACAGGTTTGGTTGTAAAATTTGTGGATGACAGATGTACTGTTCATGATCTCTCTTGTGGTGACATCATTGTAGCATCTGGTTCACTATGTCGAGGGCTGTATAAGCTCAATATGGATGGCAAATGTGTAGAGGATTCAGCATGTGCTATTATGGATACGCAGGCTATTTCAAATGCAAAACTGTGGCATGCACGTTTTGGTCATCTGAATTTTGCAAGTTTGCTGCGCCTGCAGAAATCTGAAATGGTGTCTTCTTTGCCTAAGCTTGAGGCACCTGTCAAGCATGTTTGTGAGGGCTGCATATTGGGTAAAATGCAGCGTGCTTCCTTTCCCAAAGATGGATCAGTGAGAGCTGAACGCAGATTGCAGCTTGTTCACAGTGATGTTTGTGGTCCCATGCAAACTCCATCATTTGGAAACTACCTTTACTTCGTGACTTTCATTGATGATTTTACCAGGCATGCATGGGTATATCCTTTGAAGGCAAAGTCCGAAGTGTTTTTGTGCTTCAAACAGTTTTTGGTTATGGCTGAAAATGTGTCAGAAAGTAAGATGGGCACCCTCCGTTCAGATCGAGGGGGGGAGTATATGTCTTCAGAATTTAATGCATTTCTGGCTGAGCGTGGGATAAAACACCAATGTACAGTGCCGTATACACCACAGCAAAATGGTGTGGCTGAGAGAAAAAACAGGTCTCTCATGGAAATGGCAAGATGTATGGTTAAGAGTCAAAGTCTACCACATGGTTTTTGGCTTGAGGCTGTCATGTGTGCCACTTATGTACTAAACAGGTGTCCCACCAAAGCATTACAGGTTGTCACTCCATATGAGGCATGGCATGGCCGCAAGCCATCTGTTGGCCATTTACGTGTTTTTGGTTGCCTGGCATATGCATTAGTGCCTGTGCAACATCGCAGAAAATTGGATGACAAAGCTGTCAAATGTATTTTTGTTGGATATAGTGCTGAGAGCAAAGGCTATCGTTTGTATCATCCACAGACAAAGCGCATTTTGGTTAGCCGTGATGTTGTATTTGTGGAAGATGCAGTTCAGCCCTTGGTTTCATGTACTAAGGAGACAGATATCAGCTCACGTGATGTCTATGATACATTGTTGCCTCTTTTCAGTGGTGCACAGTCAAGTGCAATACCTCATGAGGCAGTTTTTCAGCCTATGCAGGTTTTAAATGATGGCACAGATCAGCCTATATCTGATGCAGATGTGCATGATGCACTTGAGGATGAGAGACAAGAGATTGAGGGCTCTAGGAATATGCCTAGATGGCTGGTGCAGACTTTGCGTGACAGCAAGTTGGATGCCCCTTTGTCTAGTCGCACTCGTTCTGGCTCTCATGGTGCCTCTTATGCGTCAGATTGTTATGCATTGGCTGTTTCTAGTATGTGCGATGAAAGTGAGCCTGTTTCATTTGATGAGGCACAAAGTTCAGAAAATTGGATGGCTGCTATGCAAGCAGAATACGATGCTATTATGAAGAATGGTACATGGTCTTTATGTGACTTGCCCCCTGGCAAGAAGGCCATTGGCACTAAGTGGGTATACAAATTGAAGCGTAAGCCTGATGGCACAGTGGATCGCCATAAGGCTAGGCTTGTTGCAAAAGGTTATGCTCAAGAGAAGGGCATTGATTTTGATGAGACTTTTGCTCCCACATGTCGTATGACCACTGTTCGTAGCATCTGTGCATTAGCAGCTCATAATGGTTGGAATGTACATCAGCTGGACATAAAGACTGCGTTCTTAAATGGAGATTTGCATGAGGAGGTGTATGTATCGCAGCCTCGTGGTTTTCTTCAAAGAGGGCAGGAAAACAAAGTGTGCAGGTTAAAAAAGGCTTTATATGGTTTAAAGCAAGCTCCACGAGCTTGGTATGAAAAAATACATGCATATTTGACTGCACATGGGTTTCAGAATAGTCCAACAGAAAGCACTTTGTATGCTAAACGTGTGGATGGTGTACATCTAATCATTGCTCTCTATGTCGATGACATGCTGCTCACAGGACCAAATGAGAGTCATATTGCTGATTTTAAGGCTGATTTGAATGCCTCTTTTGAGATGTCAGATTTGGGGCATTTGCATCATTATTTGGGGATACAATTTAAGCAGTGTGATGGAGGTATTGCTTTGTGTCAGACAAAGTATATTGAAACATTGTTGCGGAGATTTGGCCTTGAAGACTGCAAGCCTATTGCTACTCCAATGGAGACAGGTTTGAAGTTCAGTCTTCATGACGCTGGAGATCACTTTGATGTCACACTCTATCAGACAGCTGTTGGTTGCCTCATTTATGTATGCATTACGAGGCCAGACATTCAGTTTGCAGTCTCACAGGTGAGCAGATTTATGCATAGCCCAGGCATTAAGCATTGGCAGGCAGTGAAGCGTATCTTTCGCTATTTGAGTGGTACTCGGCATCTTGGGTTGTTTTATCCCAAGGGGGGATCATTGCCGCCAGATTTACATGCTTTTTCAGATTCTGACTGGGCTGGTTGTTATGACACACGCGTGTCCACGAGTGGTTTTTGCTTCATGCTTGGAAGCTCATGCATATCATGGTTGAGCAAGAAGCAGCCTACTGTGGCCACTTCTAGTTGTGAAGCTGAGTACAGGGCAGCTTTCACAGCTACGGTTGAGTGTGTGTGGCTCAGACGCCTTATGGCTGATTTGGGTGTTGGGCAGCCATCTGCCACCACCATCTTCACTGACAGTCAGAGCGCATTGGCAGTTGCGCGGAACCCAGTGTTCCATGCTCGTACGAAGCACATTGAGGTGCACTACCATTATGTCAGGGAGAGACTCTCTGCAGGAGAGATCAGTTTGGCTTATGTGCCAACACAGGATAACCTTGCAGACCTTTTCACAAAGGCTCTGCCTCGTGAGAAGTTCGAAGCTTTTCGCAAAGCTTTGGGCTTACTCCCTTTTGTGGATTCGTCCACATAGCTAGACACTTCCCTATACATGAGTGCTAGCTCTTGTTCACCGCATCACTCCAGGGGGGATTTGTTACCATATTATAGTAGTGATGTGTGTGAACACACTTAGGACCGCCGGGGCACTTTTTCCCTCACTAGGAGGTTTTTTCCCCCGTGCATTGTATATACGCCCATTATCTTCTAGGGCTTGTGATCTTTCATTTTTGGCACTCATAATACACTACTGTGTTGTGCTCAAGCTTCCTCATCTTCTTGAAGTTGTGTGTGCATTCCTGCAACCCTAATTCCAACATCCATTTGAATGGTTTCATGTATTGAAGATGGTTGTTGTTGACAACATTTTAGTAGTAGACCATTCAGGTCCAACACAATTGTCAACACTGATTTCTTGGAGATAGGAGTGTCGGTACTTCTTGGAGATAGGAGTGTCGGTACTTCTTGGTACTTCTTCTTCGGGCTGGAAACTCTCACCCATTGCTTCATTTGTTGGAGATTTAGGTACCCCAATCTCATTGTCAGCATTTGTCTTTAAACCTTCTGGATGGACATCACTGTGAATGTGTGGGAGAAGCTCTCATCCACAGTTTGATTGTGGCATTCCGTAGCTACTTCACTTGGTGCTACTATCTCAATTTCGGGATCTAAAAGAAAAAAAAGTAACATTGACTCAACAATCTTTCAAACTAAAAGAATTTACAATTGTAACACTCACTCTTAACACATGTTTATTGGTGTAATCTAAAAGGAAATCATGTTTGGATACCAATTATCAATTCTAGGTACTCACTCTGGAATTGGAGGGTTTAAAATGGATTTCCAAATACACCCATTATTCTAGCTCTACCGTTTGGTAGAGCCAGTTTGCAAGGGAGCTCTTGTTGGAAGTAGGCCTTGAGATCCACTCTTGAGCTCCAAGAGTAGGTGGAGTGAGAAACACAAAACCACTCAACTATATGGTAAAGCTAAAATTTTAGATGTTTTTGATTTTCCATATGGTAGAGCTGAAATTTATAAGTCTTGCTTTACCACGTGGTTGAGTTGGGGATCAATATAGCTTCTTTATGGGTGGAGCCAGTAGACTTCCATAGGTTCTAGGTCTAGACTTCAATGGGTTCTAGCTCATCGCCCGTGACAAAAACCAAGGAGCTAGAATTGCATTTGAACTAGCTCTACCATGTGGTGGAGCTAGAAATGCATTGGCCTAGCTCAACCATATGGTAGAGCTAGACTTAAATGGATGCTCTGCAAAAGCTGTCTTTGGGGGGGTGCATTGGCCTAGCTCCACCACTTTGAAGAGGTAGCTAGACTTTAATGGATTCTTGGTCCACCACTTTGAAGAGGTAGCTAGCTCCACCAAATTGTAGACCTATTGAAATCTAGATCTACCACAGGATAGGATTGAAGTAAATGAGAGGATCTCTAGCTCTATCATCTTAGATTTATAAGCAAGATTTTCAGATTCACCAACTGGCCATTGTGCGACCACTAAGTAGACTTTCCAAATTCACCAATTGGTTATGTAAATAGTGAATTTGTTAATGAACATGTTAGGATCCATAACTTGGTGATTCTAGATTCCAAAGCCCAATTTGGAGAGAGCTACAAAAATACTATTAAAAAATGAACCAAGGATATAACAAGTCAAAACATCACCAAATCAAAGTATTGAAGATACAAGGAAAGCCCATTAATAAGTTACATACTATCTTCAAAATCCAAAAAATCTCGAGCTGAACGAACTTCACCATGGCTCGATCTTTCCATGGTATTCCTTGGATTGTTAGAAATAGGCGGTACTGGTTGCTCATTTCTTGACTTTGCAAAGTCAAGAAGCCTTGTTCCCATCTTTCTTTGATCTTCAATACTCTCCACTAGGCAAATCACTTCCTTATTTAGTGCTAGCCCTAGCTCGATGATGTAGCCATTACTGAAAAGATCAACAAGCTTGCACCCTTCTCTGCAATACTTTCGAATACATTGCTTGATCAAAAGATTCTTCTTGATTCTTAGAAACTCAATGTCTGGGATAGTTTTAACATCTTCATTATCTATATCAAGAAGTCTAGTATCCAATATTGTCGCTTGTGTACCTGGATCAGGAACATCTGCTAGTCCTTGAAAGGCATCTCCCTTTGCTGAAAAACACTAAGGATGTGAAGAACTCTATTGCACCAATGCATCGGTTGTCACGTCGAAAATGCAATGCCCCATTATACTGTGCCTTTGCTATGCCACTCAAATTTTTTAAAGCATTTTGCAAGTGAATAAAATCTGTAATATTTAGAAAGGTAAGCAACACATATTGGGATGGCAAAGATCTACCAGCTGTTGTAATGATCATAATGCCGTTCAAAAGATTGCAAAATGATTCCACATCCCAATGCATATTTCTTCCCAAATCTTTAGTGTTATCCAGAACACATAACCCAATGGAAATTGGATTGTTGAGGTGGCGCTTCAAGTAGTAACTCCCGTCGAATGGAAGACTCACAGTATAAATACACCAAGGAAGATCAAAGGACAAGGTTGAACTTTCTTTGCTAAGGCTGATATTCCACTCCACATATTGCCTTGCTTCTACTGGAAAATCAATCTTCTTTGATCCAACCTGTAGCTTTGACTTTATATACACATCACATAACTTCAAAAGAACTGAGTATACAACCTCATTGATGCTATAGGTGATAGTCAATTCTGACCAATCTTGACATTGTTTGTCCTTGTTCAGAGTGTTGAACTCTACAATCAATGCATCTTGAATAATTTTATCTTGCTTGAGCTGCTTGATACGCTCTGGCATGTCAATCACATCTACATCCTTAGTACCCTTTGAAAGAACAATTTTTCCAGACCTGATTTCTGATTGTATTTGTTTGACTTCTTGTTCATCTAGCCCAGCAAGACATCTGAAAACTGTGGCACTTGGTTTCTTGTTTTGCTTCTCCATGATTTCAAGCCAACCTTTGAAAACTTCATCAGAGTAAATGACCATGTGAGACTGCTTTGAAATGAAGGATGCTCCCACCGTAATTCTAGCCATTCGTAAAAATTTCTGCAAAGAAATAAAAGAAAAAAAGATCAAAATCAAGTATTTTTTTCAAAACATATAATTATAAGAGAGCAAGGGATATGGACATACATCCCAGTATACACGAGATGATGAGCCCTCTGTTACTCCAGATGGTGGCCTTGACAGAGAATTATTGAAGATCCACTGACTCCTCAAGTGCTGCAAGACATCATAGTATGGTTGTTTGACATATAATGATTGGACCTCTTGATTAGCTATAGCAGATATGTCCGTCGAGCCTTCCTTTTTTCATACAATTCGAGCCTGGATCTACAACAATTCGAGCCTTCCTTTTTTCATACACTTGTATCAGGTCTTGAGCACGACCATCTTTTTCCATTTCTTGATACCGTAAGAATTTTGCAGCATAGATGGAATGTTGGCCATCAATAATCCAATATGAATACTCAATGAGTTTCTCCTCTGTTACCTCACTTAGTTTCATTGGAATTCCTTTCTTCTTGCCAGCATTCTTTACAGGCATCAAGTATGCACACGCTCCTGGCCTGTTTGCACTTGCACCAAAAAATAACACGCATTCATCCACACGATGAGGTTCTATTTGACGGGAGTTATAGTGATCAAGAGCTAGCCAGCACTGATCTACAGGGATCTCATACTCTTTGTACTTGAATGGAAAATACTTAGAGTATTTTTCCATACCCCCTGTATCACTCTTTTGTGCCTTTTGCACCTCATTTTCCAAAACTTTGGGATCCATAAATCTTATTTTTGTTGAATTTTCCAAGCCTGTTTTCTCTACTGTAGATTTAAGAACTGCTTCATCTACATCCATAATACCTGTACTGCTTTTTGCCTTTTTTTGAACTGGATTTTTAGAGGGCGTTTTCTCTTTTTTTTGTTTGCCTTTCACACAATAAGCAATGGAAGCTTGCAACTCTTCAAGAGTTATTTCTTGACTTGCACAATCTAACTTCCACCCTCGAGAGAACATAGTATCTTGTTTATCTCTTACTATTCGTTCAATAATGAATGCCTTGGGATCTAGTTGATACTCATGGATCCCAGGTACCCCAATATTTATGCATTCAATATCGGGATGAGAATCTATAGAAATATAAGATAGAGTCATTGGTCCTAGATCCTCAAAAGTATCCACGCCCACATCCCTAGCAACAAATAGATGAATTTTGTTAAATTGTGAACCCTGAAGACCCCAAATATCTAAGTACCACTGTCGTCGTTGATCAGCAGAGGCAAAGTTAACACTGTCCGGAACTTCCACCACTTTTCTTTTCTGAGACATCTTTTACCTACAACAAAAAGCACAATTGTTAATTATAGTTATTGTATTCTTACACTTTAAAAAAAACTTACAATATCATATTCAAAAATCACAATATACATCCATGAAAACACTGTGGAGGAGATGAAGAGTATTTCCATCTTGGAGATCTCAATACATTTGTTAGTCTTGCTCTACCACATGGTAGAGCTAGATAAATGCATTCTAGCTGGACTTCAAAGTATTCTAGTGCTGGTTTTTCAATGGATATTATCTCTACTGGGTGGCAGAGCAAGATTAATAAATGTATTGACTAGAATTCTTTGAAATGTAGCTCTACCATGTGGTGGAGCTAGAATGCATTCTTCTAGAGCTGCATTCTACCTAAACCTTACTATAGAGATAGAATGCTTTGAGGTCTAGCTCTACCATGTGGTGGAGCTAGAATTGCATTTGAGGTCTAGCTCTACCATGTGGTGGAGCTAGAATTGTAGAGGTAGAAAGCTTTGAGGGCTAGATCTACCATGTGGTAGAGCAAGAATGCATCGATCTAGCTGTGTTCCATACACATCAACAAAACCAATTACTCCAAGAAGAGACCTACTTCTCATGACAAGAATCAAGGAGCTAGAATTGCATTTGATCTAGCTCTACCACGTGTGGTAGAGCTGTATTCTGCCTAGACCACATCGTAGAGCTAGAATGCTTGAGGTCCAGCTCCACCATGTGGTGGAGCTAGAATGCATTCTTCTAGCTCTACCATGTGGTAGAGCTAGACTTCAATGAATGTACCGGCTGAGGTTGAATGTAACTGTGGTAGAGCTGTATTCTACCTTAACCACATTATAGAGATAGAATGCTTTGAGGTCTAGCTCTACCATGTGGTGGAGCTATTATTGCATTTGAGGTCTAGCTCTACCATGTGGTGGAGCTAGAATCGTAGATGTAGAAAGCTTTGAGGTCTAGCTCTACCATGTCTAGCTCTACCATGTGGTGGAGCTAGAATCGTAGAGGTAGAAAGCTTTGAGGTCTAGCTCTACCTTGTGGTAGAGCAAGAATGCATCGATCTAGCTGTGTTCCATACACATCAACAAAACCAATTACTCCAAGAAGAGACCTACTTCACATGACAAGAACCAAGGAGCTATTAGATGCATACAAAATTTTTATATCAAAATAAGGGTTCTCTTTAATCCTATGTTTAAATCCCATGAATATTGGTAAATGAATAAGTAAATACTCTATGAGAAAATTCTACCGTTTCATATTCTCTAGGATGGTAATGAGAAAATTCTACCGTTTCATATTCTCTAGGATGGTAATGAGAAAACTTAGAAAAACTATGGAAGTCAGAATTTTAGATAAATGATTAATTTATTCCTCATAGGAATTCGTTGATTAGTTTTGAATTCAGTTAAACAAATACTCAATGAATGAAATTCAGAATAATAGTAATTGAAATCTCACCCCCTTTTGAGAAAGGTAGTTCAGGAAAGACCTTACCAGCCAAGAATCAGACTTTGACCAAAATCAACCTCTTCGTCAGTTTCAAACAAGGAAAGTAGAGAATTCGAGGAATTCTGTTTGGAATTCAGACCTGCGATCAGAAAGTCTTCGGATATGGATTTAAGATATATTCATTGTATTCAAAAGAAACTCAAAACTGAAAACTTGCATAGAAACCATGTTTTCTTAAAGGACTGTCTTACGCCAGAATGCTGGAGGGATCATTTGGTATATGTGTTTTTCTAAGGGAATTTCGGCTGCAACAACTGGCGGCGGGGAGTGTTCAAAGGATGGCTCACGCGGCAAAAACCTACCCAAGTCTTGACTAGCCTTGGTATGGTGAAAAATGGTGTGCTCGAATCATGCATGGAAAAATGTGTGGCAACCAACCCGGATCTTTCTTGTTGTGTTAAGATGCGATTTTGACTCATTTCGGATGCGAAACTCTGTTATGGCGATTTTGCACTATCTTCGCCGGGACCCAACTTTGACGCGCAGGGAGAAGTGATTGCGATGCACAAATCCATGCACGGAGTGATGTGGACATAGAGCAACTTCCCTAGCACAAGTCCGTGTGGTCCGTTCTCTGATGGGATCTCGGATCCTCAACTTCTAACTGTTCGAATCTGGGTTCTCGAAAAAGATGAACGAGCGTGCCAAATGGCAGAAATTTCCAACCCTGGTCCAAACGACGTCGAAGAGGTATGAAATTCGAATCATGCATGGAAAAATGTGTGGCAACCATCCCGGATCTTTCTTGTTGTGTTCAGATGCGATTCGGACTCATTTCGGATCCGAAACTCTGTTATGGCGATTTTGCACTATCTTCGCCGGGATCCAACTTTGACGCGCTGGGAGAACTGATTGCGATGCCCAAATCCAATCATGGAGTGATGTGGACATAGAGCAACTTCCCTAGCACAAGTCCGTGTGGTCCGTTCTCTGATGGGGTCCCGGATCCTCAACTTCTAACTGTCCGAATCCGGGTTCTCGAAAAAGATACACGAGGGTGCCAAATGGTGGAAATTTCCAACCGTGGCCCAAACGGCACCGAGAGGCATGAAATTTGAATCATGCATGGACAAACGTTTGGTAAGCAACCCGAATCTTTCTTGTTGTGTTAGATGCGATTCATACTCACTTCGGACCCGAAACTCTGTTATGGCGATTTTGCACTATCCTCGCCGCCGGGACCCAACTTTGACGCGCTGGGAGAACTGATTGCGATGCCCAAATCCATACATGGAGTGATGTGGACATAGAGCTACTTCCCTAGCACAAGTCCGTGTTGTCCATTCTCTGATGGGGTCCCAGATCCTCAACTTCCAACTGTCCCAATCCGGGTTCTCGAAAAAGATGCACGAGCGTACCAAATGGCGGAAATTTCCAACCGTAGACCAAACGGTGCCGAAGAGGTATGAAAATCGAATCATGCATGGACAAATGTGTGGCAAGCAACCCGGATCTTTGTTGTTGTGTTCAGATGCGATTCGGACTCATTTCGGATCCGAAACTCTGTTATGGTAATTTTGCACTATCTTCGCCAGGGACCTTGACGCAATGGGAGAAGTGATTGCGATGCCCAAACCCATGCACGGAGTGATGTGGACATATAGCAACTTCCCTAGCATAAGTCCATGTGGTCCGTTCTCTAATGGGGTCCGGGATCCTCAACTTCTAACTGTTTGAATCCGGGTTCTCGAAAAAGATGAACGAGCATGCCAAATGGCGGAAATTTCCAACCGTGGCACAAACAGCACCGAAGAGGCATGAAATTCGAATCATGCATGGAAAAATGTGTGGCAAGCAACGCGGAACTAGCTCTGTACCATGCAGATCAACAAAACCAATTACTCTAAGAAGAGACCTACTTCACATGATGAGAACCAAGGAGCTACAATTGCATCCGATCTAGCTCTACCATGTGGTGGAGCTAGAATGCATCGATCTAGCTGTGTACCATGCAGATCAACAAAATCAATTACTCCAAGATGAGTTCTACTTCACATGACAAGAACCAAGAAGCTAGAATTGCATCTGATCTAGCTCTACCACGTGGTAGAGCTGTATCCCAACCTAGACCACATCGTAGAGCTAGATTGCGTTGAGGTCTAGCT
>NC_141077.1:31973004-32064720 GCF_041138505.1 Cibotium barometz | reverse complement strand
TGTTACTACAGAAAGAAATAGAGAGAGTGTGGTAGAGAGTTAGAGAGAGTTAAAAGAGAGAGAGAGAGAGAGAGAGAGAGAGAGAGAGAGAGAGAGAGAGAGAGTGTGTGTGTGTGTGTGTGTGTGTGTGAGAGAGAGAGAGAGAGAGAGAGAGAGAGAGTTGGCCAGTTCAAGAGATATAAAGAGAGTTACAAAGTGTAAGAGAGATTGACAGAGTTAACATAAGAGAGAAAGTTAGAAAGAGAGAATTAGAGAGAGAGAGTGTGTGTGTGTGTGTGTTAAAGAGAGGCGGACACGGAGTCGCTTAACGTCGACTTAGAGAGAGAGAGAGAGAGAGAGATTTAAAGAGAGAGTGAGTGAGAGTGAGGAAGAGAGATAGTTAGAGAGAGTGAGTGAGAGAGATAGAGAGAGTTACAAAGAGTTAAAGAGAGTAAGAGAGAGAGAGAGAGAGAGAGAGGGTTAAAAGAATTGTAGAGTAAGAATTAAAGAGAGAGTGAGAGGTAGAGAGAGTGTTACTGATATATATATATATATATATATATATATATATATATATATATATAGAGAGAGAGAGAGAGAGAGAGAGAGAGAGAGAGAGAGAGAGAGAGAGAGAGAGAGTTAGAGAGAGAGAGAGAGATTTAGATACCTATAGCATACTGCTACTCTTGAGAGAGAAAGAGAGAGTTAGAGGGTTAAAGAGTTACTACAGAGAGAGAGAGAGAGAGAGAGAGAGAGAGAGAGAGAGAGAGAGAGAGAGAGAGAGAGAGAGAGAGAGAGATTTGGTCAATTCGAGAGTAAGAGAAGAGAGAGAGAGAGAGAGGGAGTTAGAGAGAGAGAGAGAGAGAGAGAGAGAGAGAGAGAGAGAGAGAGAGATGTAGAAAGAGAGAATTAGAGTAATCGAGAGAGAGAGAGAGAGAGAGAGAGAGAGAGAGAGAGAGAGAGAGAGAGCGAGAGAGAGAGAGAGAGAGCGAGCGAGAGGAAGGTAGTGGGAGAGAGAGTACTAGAGATAAAGAGAGAGTTAGAAAGCATTAGAGAGAAAGAGAGTAATAGAGAGAGAGAGAGAGAGAGAGAGAGAGAGAGAGAGAGAGAGAGAGAGAGAGAGAGAGAGAGAGATAAATCGAGAGAGTTAGGGGGGAAAGGTGAAGAGAGTGAGTTAGAGGGGAGAGTTAGAGAGAGAGAGAGTGTGTGTGTGTGTTGGAGAGAGAGAGAGGGTTAGATAGAGTAAGAGAGAGTAAAAGAGAGAGGGGGTTAGAGAGGGTTAGAGAGAGAGTTAGCTACTTCAAGAGAAAAATAGAGGATTGAATGAAGCATTCTTGGGAAGATGGGGTAAGCTTTCCTTATACAAAACAACTCTAGTGGTGAAACTAGTGATGGAGCAACCTCAAAACCCTTGGGTCTTGTTCAAGACCTCAAAAAATCAAAACCATGGGGGTTAATTTTTAGATAAACCTTAATGGTTATGAACTTTAGCCAATAGCTAGGTGTGTATGATAGGGAATTCCTAAATACACGAGTCTAGAGACTTATCCATACCACCACACCTATATTTAAAACAAACATGAAATATTAAAGATCAATCTCCACACCTATAAAGTACCTATGTTCATGAAATATTAAAGATCAATCTCCACACCTATAAAGTACCTATGTTCATGAAATATTAAATATCCATGATTGGGACACTGGCCACACCTATATTTAAAACAATCATGAAATATTAAAGATCAATCTCCCACACCTATAAAGCACACACCCCATGAGTATAATAACTTCCCACCTGACAAATCTGTCACAACTCCAAGGACCTCAACTCTCAATATTTATTAAACTTGTCACCAAGACCTAGAGGATGAATGAGAGAGGGATCCACCAGCCCTCCTTGATGATTATGAGGCCAAAGATTTGATGAAAATCTTAGCAAACTATTTGAATTATTCCGGATAGTTCTCTTGTCTCTACCATTCTCAATTGACTACTTGAATCATATCATGGATTTGCTACCACACTCCGCGTCCTAATAAAGAGTAATTCGAAATTGTATACTTTTGATGAGTTGGTGGCTCTCATGCTTGAGTAAGAGTAGTCTCATTTCTAATCAGAACAATATGCTTGCTTTTGATAAGGCATTTACTACCTCCCATCGTGGCAAAGGAAAATCTGGGGCTCCATCTCATGCTAAGCCTACGAGCAAAGCACAATCTCAATCATATAACCCTAATCCCAAAGAGAGGAGATAGCTGCTGATAAGAAGAAGAGATGCAATCATTGTCAAAACTTAGTCATGTTCTAGAGGATTTTCGGAAGTGGAAGGAGAGTGAGAAGAAGAAGAAGAAGCAACAAGGACTTGCTTCCACTACAAGTGCCAATACAGAGGAAGCACACTGACAGTAACATGCAGTGGAAGGAGAGTGAGAAGAAGAAGAAGAAGCAACAAGGACTTGCTTCCACTACAAGTGCCAATACAGAGGAAGCAAATTTTTCACATGCACTGACAGTAACATGCAGTGATCTGCCTACCTCTTGTTTGTCCTTGTCAGATGATGTTGGCTAGTACATTTATTACGATGCCACTAAGCACATTACTTCATGATGCAAGCAATTTTTTTCTACCTTGAGAGATGCTCCAACAGGTGGAATAGTTTTGTGTGCGAACAATGCATCCTATGCCATGAAAGGCATTGGCAATGTGGAATTGACTTAATGCTCTATGGATCTTTATACTCTTGCTGACACCTTGTATGAACTCAGAATCTGCAAGAATCTCATTTCTACCAAAGCTGGATTGAAGATTCTATTTTCTAGTGATTTCTTTTCCATTCACGACATTATTGATTCTGATGTGCTTCTCTTGTCTAGTACATTTTGCAATGGCCTATACATGCTTGACATGTATGACAGGAGTACTGATCCTCATGCAGCTATTTTGACTGTTTCCACTCCACAGATTCAACATGACACTGAGATTTGGCATGCTCGGTTTGGTCAGTTAAATTTTCCATCTCCTTCTACAGCTACAATGTCAAGCTATGTGTGCAACTCCCCCACAAGCATGTATGCGAGGGATATATATGTCAATCCTTTCCGAAAGATGGCACTGTCTGTGCTACTTGCCCATTGCAGCTAGTGCACAATGATCTCTGTGGTCCCATGCGAGCTCCCTCTTTCGGTGGACATTTCTACTTCATGACTTTCATTGATGGCTACAAACGCTTATGCTAGGTGTATGGTCTCAAAGTCAAGTCCGATGCCTTCTCAACTTTCCATTAGTTTCTTCCTCTTGCTGAAAATGCTTGTAATCATAAACTGCTGACATTGCGTACCAACAAAGGGGGGAATATTTATCAAATGCATTTCTTCCTTTCATGTTGTCCCCCATGGCATTTCTCATCAATGTACTACTCTTTATACACCACATAAGAATGGTGTGGCTGAACGTCAGAATCGAACACTCATGGAAATGGCCAGATGTATGCTCAAAGCAAGGATCTGCCTTCTAGATTTTTTCTTGAAGAGGTCATGTGTGCCAATTATGTACTCAACCACACTGTCCAATTAAGGCTTTGAAATCTATGACAGCTCTTATGAAGCTTGGCATGGCAAAATTCTAGTCATTACTCATATGCGTGTATTCAGTTGTCTGGCTTATGTGCATGTACCAGCACAGCACAGACATAAGCTTGAAGCAAAGTCTTTGAAATGTATCTTTGTGGGGTATAGCAGTGAAAACAAAGTATATCAATTGTATGTTCCGTCTAGCCAGAAGCTGATATCCAGAGATGTCACCTTTGATGAATATGCATCTTAACCCATGCTTTCCTATCGTCGTGTACAGTCATCCATTGATGCTCCTTATGTATTTGATACATTGCTACATGTGTTTGGTACTCTTGTTGATTCCTTTGAGCCCATCTTGGTTCCAAATAACCCACTTGCATGCTGTGCAGCTCATCAGCAGATTCAGCAGGTTAACTATATCCCTATTTCTCCAGTGGATCAGCAACCGTTTAATCCGGATGCCTTGGGTAATTCATTAATTGAAGAGGATATAGCTATTCATGATTCTCAACAGATTCTACACTAGCTCCGGGCTACTTTGCATGACAGCAAGCTTCCTGAACCTTTGCCAAGAAGGACACGAGCTGCCTCTAGAAATGCATCTCATTTTGTAGACAAAGCCCTTGTCACTACCGCACTAAATGAGGAACCACTTTCTCACTTTGATGCCTTGGTGGAAGATGACAATCGGGTTTCAACCATGCGTTCAAAATTGGATTCCATTTCCAGAAATGATACATGGGAGTTATGTGATATGCCTACCAGCACACGTGCTATAGGCATCAAGTGGGTGTTTAAGCTAGAACGAAAGCCTGGCGGCTTTGTTGATCGATATAAGGCTCGATTAGTTGCCAAGGGATATGCCCAAAGGGAAGGCATTGACTCTGATGAGACTTTTGCACCTACATCACGTATGATGACCATTCAGACTATGGTTACATTGTGGATGCACATAAAGGTTGGAAAGTGCATCATTTGGATGTCAAAATTGCATTTTGAATGGTGATCTGCAGGAAGAGGTTTATGTCATACAACCTCCTGGATTTGTTCCATCAGGGTGCATAGCATTAGGTATGCAAATTACACAAAGCACTATATGGCCTTAAAGGCTCCTCATGCTTGGTATCCAAAGATGCATGCCTACCTACTCTCTTGCTTGTTTTAGAATAGCCCCACTAAAAGCACTCTTTATGTCCACCAGAAAGACATGGATCATCTCCTTATCCTCAATCTTTATGTGGATGATTTGCTTTGGGGAAGGCCCTAACGAGGGGCACATTAACGCTTTCATCTGACATGTAGAATACATTTGATGTTGTCGACATGGGTCTTCTGAATTATTATTTGGGTATCCAGTTTGTTTCGACTAAGCGTTTCGACTAAGCATCATGTTATCTCAACAACTCAAGATACATTCAACATCTCTCTTGGAACGTTTTCAAATGACAGATTGCAGACCTGTTTCTACTCCTATGGAACCCAATCTCCGAGTGTGAATTGAGGGTTCTTCTGAACCTTTTGATGTAGCCACCTATTGGTCTATCGGGTGCATTATATATCTATTTAATACCCATCTAGGATATTGTTCCCTCTTGGTAGCTCATGCATCTCATGGCTCAGCAAGAAGTTGCCCGCGATGATAGTAGACACGTCCAATTGTGAAGCTGAATACATGGCAACATTCACAGCTACTCTGGAGTGTGTATGGCTTGGCTGATCTTGGTATTGGATAGATGTCTACTACCACCCTTTACACTAACAGCCAAAGCACATTAGCAGCTGTGCAGAATCTAGTATTCCATGCACAAACAAAGTGCATTGAGGTGCATTATCACTATGTCAGGGAACATCTCCATGCTAAAGAGATAGCCTTGACCTACGTGCCCAACACAGGCCAATGTGGTAGATGGGTTTACAAAGCCCCTTTCCAGGGAGAAGTTTGAATCTTTCTAACAATCTTTAAACTTATTACCTCTACCAAGGTAGCCTGCTACACCCTGTATCCATTCACGCCATTCACTTCAAGGGGGGTTGTTAGCCTTCTACCTCCAGGAAGTTCAAGTGTGAACAAAGCTAATCACGGGCACTTTTTACCTTGTGCTGGCGCAGGGGTTTTCCCCCTATGAGAACACACCCTTAGTGTGTTAGCATCCACGTCGGCCCTCTAAGGGCTACTAGTACGTTGCACTCCATGTGCTCATTATCTTATTGAGTACATTCCAACTATCGCTATTGCCTCTGTCGCACTTTGAGCTTGTGTGTGTGTTTTGTTTGTGAATCTGTGCAATGTATCTCCTTACACATCCAACAAGCCTCTTATTGCCCTCACAACATCAATAGCAAGCCATCACACTTGTGAGAGTGTGGCTTAGCTTCCTAGGCTCAATGACATCTTACAAAGGTGACAAGCTCACCAACATAAAAAATTTGGTCCAAACTTTATTTTTTTAGGAGCCTAGAAATCACTAAGTCAACTGATACTTACACCCTCCGAACAATACATTCCCTCAAGAATGGGTATGAACTCAACACTAATAGTTCGTAAGCCTCTTATTTCCCTCACAACATTAATAGATAGCCAACAAGCCACCACACTTGTGAGAGTGTGGTTTAGCTCCCTAGGCTCAATGAAACCTTATAAAGGGGACAAGCTCACCCAACATTCGAGAATTGGACCCATCTTTATGTTTCTAGGAGCCCATCACACTTGTGAGAGTGTGGCTTAGCTCCCTACTAGGCTCAATGAAACCTTATAAAGGGGACAAGCTCACCCAACATTCGAGAGTTGGACCCATCTTTATGTTTCTAGGAGCCTAGAAATCACCAAATCAACCAATACTTATATCCTTTGAACATTACGTTGCCATGTCTCATGAAATGTTGGATTTCTTTAACCAAATAGCCTACATTGGCAACAACCTTCTAGAATGTAGATTTCATTTGATTGATGTAGGTGCACTCCAAGGCCGATGAGTAATACTTGGAAGAGAGTGGATTGATGCTAAAAATTATCCACATCAATTGGCGAGAACATCTGGCCACCCTTACAAAAAATGATGAAGAAGAGCTCGTGTCGAACTGAACCCTCACACTGCCCTTCACATTAAAGTCCCATCCTTCTATATCATGAATAATCACTACCCTTCACATTAAATTCCCATCCTTCTATTTCATGAATCCTCCCATAAAAAAGGGAACACATCCACAAACCCTGACAAGCCTTGCCAAAGGCATTTGGAGCTTCTTCATTGACACCCCTTCTCACTAAAAAGCTAACCTCACCGTCAACAGCTATCTCTTAATTTTTTTTTACAAAAAGGATACTTCTATTAAGTATGAATAAACCTTACAAAATCATGGCTTGAAGTCAAAACAAAACAAAACCACATCCCAAAATGTAGGCTGATCTCAACCGTTATCGGTCACAAAGGTGCCAAGAGAGTCCTATGGGGGACATTGAGAAAAAGATCCCTTGATCCCACTCCCTCATGATGAAAACAATGTATTTTTCATGCACAAATCTGGAAGGTCCCTATATACCAGCTTATGTGGCCATAAGAGTGTGAAGAATAACTCCCCATATCGTACAAATGCACTAAGTGTCAATAGCCTTTGTGAATCTTGCCCTCCAAATCTTCCAAGCTGTGATAGAAATAAGCTCCCAAGTAGTGTCAATCCTCTATAAGGGTGATCTATAATGGGTAGTATGAGGAATATCTTGTAGCATATAGTGTTGGGACACACCTCTGCATATCATTATGGCAATGTGTAGATCCCTACCCTCAAAAAATATTTGTGGACCACCAGACTAAGTGAGCCAAGCAATAGCATCCCAACAAGTAACATAAATGGGATCTCTTCTTAATCTACACATAAGCTCTATAGAGGCCCAAATCATTTGAGCAGCTCTACACCCCCATACATAATGTTGCGCTGTCTCAGAAGCTACTAGGCATCTGGAGGTAGGTGGGGTCTACTCCAAAAATAGCCCTCCATTGATTAGTGGGAAGGCTACTATCATGTAAGAATAATGAAAATAAGTTGGAGATATGGCTCCTCATGTATGAGCTCCAAAATCTATGCCAAATCATGTTTTGAATCAATGGGGCGATGTTGTAGCTTTCCCAGTATGGCCAAAGAGTAGGAGTCTCTAAATCTGTCCAAGTAAAAGGAGCCTAGCATTACAGACAATGGAGCTAAAAAAAGCTTACTCTTCATTAAATTAGTTGCATCAATCCACTCCCACTCACCAAGATCCCAATGAAGATATCTGATAAGACATCCATCATATAACCCCATAAGCACCAAGACCCATGGGTCACAATATCAAGCGAAGAGTCAACATGCCACTACTTTCCTGAGCAGCTAACTACTCTCACACTGGATGAAGGGCAGTGCCAAGAATAATCTCCAACATGTCACATTTCAACAATCTCCATCTTGGCTGGATAGAATTAAAAACATGATCTCCTTACATGGTATCATTCGTTTCATTAGTGAAGGTTAGAATGGTTTATTGGGTTATTTCTCTCAAGACTTGGCCACCAAGCTTACAATGCTCATAGACATCAGACTCAAGCTAAGATGATGGTAGGTATATGTAGCCAAGCTATGCAAGGGTTAGAAAATACCTTGGTGGATACACTTCAACAAGATTTGAGGAGTCATGCTGTGAAATGAGTTAAAGTCGCTCCTTGAATCTTCTCAAGAAGCATCAAGGGAGCTAAAAGAGGAGAAGAAGACTTTGGTTTCCACTTCAAAGTAACCACACAATAGGCTCAAAAAACTGGTTAAACAACATGCAAAGCTTAAAAGCACACCCATTGGCCTTAAGATGATGCGGTGCAAAAAAAATGAAGCATGTTACTAGCTTGGAAGAAAGAGGAACTGCTAAGAAACAAAGAATGCGGATAGCTTGAAGCTATATTCAAAATGTTGCAGGGTTTAAACTTCAAGAATCAAGTGATAGACTCTCTATGGTTAAGTCTTTGTGAAAATGTAAATCTGATTTGTCTACCAAGGCCATATAATGTGTGCAAGGTAAGGCAACATGTGAATTTGTTATTTCTAGCATGATAGGTGACTAAGTACAAATACATAAGGGAACTATGCCACAACAAGAGACAAAGAAGAAGAAGAATAGCACATTCGAGATAATATATTCCACAATATTTTTACATATGCGAGGAGAGTACAAGCTTGCATGGTTAAGTATTACCGAATGACAATTACAAGTGATGTGTTATTTAAAACCACAAATTTTTTTCTCATCCCTTTTGTTACAAGAAAAGACATCTATTAAGTCTCATTCTAATTATTTATGTTCCTTTTTCACACAATATAATGAAAATATTGTCTTTATGCTTAAGCTTGATGAGACTCAAGTTATTAAGAATTAGAAGACAGAATGAATAAGCATTTCATTAATGAATACAAAGCTTTGGATTACTCCAAATGCAAGATAGTGTGCAGTGTTAAATGGAGCTATGGTGCTAGTAAGAGTCATGATACACACAAATGGATATCCTCACATTATGAGATTCCATCCATTATTGATGCTCAAAATAGAGGTGAGTTATTACAAGTGGAAGATATAGGGACCTTCACAGTAGAGTGCTATATGAGTTCAGCTTTGAAAGCCTTAAAATACATGTTTAGCATATATGAAGGTCTAGAAGAAACAAACCCTTGCTTATATTGGATGGAAACTATGGAAGACAAGATCAATTGATCAAGTTGTATGGTAGCTCAAGAAAATCCTCCAACTAGAGATAAGATGAAGATGGTGTAACCTGATGTTCAAGAAGCAAGTCTCTAAGCCTTTGTCTCAGGTTTTAAAAAGCATCAAATATGCCCAATCAAGAGGATCATTGTCCACTACTAAGAAAGCTCATCATGCATAACCATAACTTTACCAAGGATCCTGCTTGGGATCTAGTATTACCTATAAGTTTGAAAACGGTGAATGTATATACATACAAAGACAATGATACTTGATAGTTTCTTATATTGCATGTCAACTATGGAAGACACAATCAACTGGTGTTGTATGGTAGCTCAAGAAAATTCTCCAACTAGAGATAAGATGAATGTGGCCTAACCTAATGTTCAAGAGGCAAGTCTATAAGCCTTTGTCTCAGGTTTTTAAAAAAACATCAAATATGTCAAATCAACTACTAAGGAAGTTCATCATGCACAACCATAACTTGTATTGATGATCCTGCTTGGGATCCAATATTACCTATAAGTTTAGCGAGGGTGAATATATGTACATTGCATACCGAGGATCTTGCTCGGGATCCAATATTGCCTATAAGTTTAAAGAGGGTGAATATATGTACATTGCATACTGAGGATCCTGCTTATAAGTTTGGAGAGGGTGAATATATGTACATTGCATACAAAGATAAGGATACTTGATAAGCTATTATGATTTTATCTTGATTATTCTTACTCTATTATACCACCATAGCTTTTAGATGCATGCATTGAACAATGTGAAATTTTGCTTTCCAACATGAGATTCCATGGAGGACATGTTAAGATTAGATAGGATGCTAAAAAGTTAGGTGACACAAGGGATGTGCCGTCTTGAAAATATATATGGGAGGAGCATAAGCTAGACAATTTCTATCTAACCATGATGATAAATAAGTGACAGCTATATGGGAATTTTGGAAAGCCAATCAAGCAAGCAATCCAACCATGGCCAATCTAAGATTGAAAGTCTGGTTGGAGCTAGATAAATGCATTAAACTCGTAAGACTACCTCGAAGAAGGCGACTATACAAAAGATTACAACAAAAAAGGCCATTAATATAGCCTTGGGAGCAAAGACATAATGTATTATTTGGTAAGTTTTTATGATAAAATATCAACTTCAATATAAATCTAAGACGTATCACTTATATGAATTCTTTGTGTTTGTGAAGCACATTCTATTTGCACATGGACCATATTTTGTGAAGGAAAGGGGTCCCTAACTATTTGGAATACCCAAGGCATGGACAAGTCACATTCTTAAGCACGGAATGCATACTTTTGGACTACATATCATGGTGGTGGAAAAACAAGAAGCAACTCATTACGTGAACTATTTAATTGGCTCTATAGGCATGTAAGCCAAATAGTTAAGGCACAAGCCGCTAATTTGTAGTTAAAATGCATTATTTTGGTGGAGAAAATGTGGTTTTGTATTAGAATATCAAATCTTTAATTTTAAATATACTTTTTCTTTTTAGTATTAAAAAGTGATATTTTAGGCAATGTCTTTAATTATTAATTTTTATTGTAGAAAGGCTTCTCCTCCTCATTTTAAAAGATTTATATGGCTAGAACTAAGGACATCGCAAGGACATTACACACCTCTAAGCACTACAAAGAGGAAAGATTGTGGGGCTAGCGAAGAAGAACAAAGACAAGGCATTATGTGAGAAAAGAGAAAGAGAGACATGAAGACCTTCCACTACCACCGACTCTTCAATGATCCCATTCAAGATCTGCAAGCTATCGGCCGAAGCACAAGCTCAATCTAAACTTGTTGTGCAACACATGGTGATGAAGGGTTGGATATACAGAGCTTATAGTCCGCTTTGCTAAAACAAAGCTCAATCTAAACTTGTTGTGCAACACATGGTGATGAAGGGTTGGATATACAGAGCTTATAGTCCGCTTTGCTAAAACAAAGCTAATGGCAAAAAAAGTTCCTTTTCTTTTTAGTATTAAAAAAGTGATATTTTAGGCAATGTCTTTAATTATTTTAAATATACTTTTTCTTTTTAGTATTAAAAAGTGATATTTTAGGCAATGTCTTTAATTATTAATTTTTATTGTAGAAAGGCTTCTCCTCCTCATTTTAAAAGATTTATATGGCTAGAACTAAGGACATTGCAAGGACATTACACACCTCTAAGCACTACAAAGAGGAAAGATTGTGGGGCTAGCGAAGAAGAACAAAGACAAGGAATAATGTGAGAAAAGAGAAAGAGAGACATGAAGACCTTCCACCACCACCAACTCTTCAATGAGCCCATTCAAGATCTGCAAGCTATCGGCCGAAGCACAAGCTCAATCTAAACCTATCTTGTTGTGCAGCACATGGTGATGTCTATGAAGGGTTGGATATACAGAGCTTATAGTCCGCTCTGCTAACAAAGCTAATGGCAAAAAAAGTTCTTTGATCATAAAAAAGGGATGGCAATACCCTTTTCCTTCTCCTTCAAAGGTCTATACCTATATCTCCTAAAACAAAGAAAGAGAGCCACAGCTAGAGAAAGATTCTTCGGTCCCCAAGGAAAGTCCAAGACATAGAACAAGTGACAGAGCAACCACAAGAACCCCCACAAGAGCAACTACTATGGATAAAGAGCCTCCTTAATAGCAACCGATGCAAGGCCACCCGCCGATGCAAGGCCACCCGATGCAAGGCCAACCGATGCAAGGCCAAGGAGTACATGAACCTCCAAAAGAGACCATAGGGAGGTCCCCAAGAAAGGAACGACCAGCAAGTGGAGCACAAAGTGAAAAAACGCCTCTATGGAGAGAGAAAGAAGCCCCTTTCTCTTAAAAAGGTCAGAAGAAGCATGCAAAACCTAGAAGAGAAGAAGAAGAAGTGTGCAAAACCTCCACAGCAAAGCACAGAGAAGAAGAAGAAGAAGAAGCAGTGCCATCTAGGCCTTATGGGGAAAGGAGAGCTTCAATAAGAAGCCAATGATTACACTTAAAGTGAAGCCACCAAAACTCCCAACATTTAAGAAGAAGTGAACCAAGTCTGGTGGCATGACAAAGTGCAAACACACGCCCAACCAACACAATATGATCGGATCCAATCCGTTGGCTATGGTCATGCTATGTATGGTTTGATCCGGGTGACTCTACAAACCTTGTACATGCCTAAGGGATAACAAAAATCAGTTTTAAAAATAATAAAATCATCCCAAACTAGTCTTTGGCTTTGGTTGAGTAAAAGAATATTTAATTCTTTTTTTTGCTATTATTGTGAACCACTAGGTCTTCATATAGTCTATCATCCCAAACTAGTCTTTGGCTTTGGTTGAGTAAAAGAATATTTAATTTTTTTTTTTGCTATTATTGTGAACCACTAGGTCTTCATATAGTCTATCTTCCCTATGTGCCATATGCATTTATGAGAAGCAATGTATAATTGTATAGATTCATAAATGTATGTAGACTTGTAGAGAGAGAGAGAGAGAGAGAGAGAGAGAGAGAGAGAGAGAGAGAGAGAGAGAGAGATGCATGTAGACTTGTAGGCTCAATGGGAAGACTCACAGAGAAAGCATAGAGAAAATATCATTCCCATTTCTAGTTGAAATTTCTTATGTGTTGCCATTTCTATCTTTAACCTAACAATCACATCATTATTGCTCATGGGAAACTATGGAATCCACATTGGATAGACAACGAAATGAGGTGGAAGAATCCCATAATACCTCTTTCCCAATTATTTTAAGATTTTCCCTCGAGCATAAAAATAAGGCCCATAGACCTCTTGTAGAGCAACACATGTCAAATAAAATAAAATAAAAAGTTTCAACACCCCTCCAACCAACACGAAGTTACCAAGGTCATTTTGGCAGCTGTTTGGAATCATGCTTGATTTTTGACAGGCACCCTTGCCCTTCAAAATTGATGGGTTTTGTGAGATATAGAAAGTTTTTTTTGTATTTTAGTGTAATTTTGGCAAGAGTTTTAGAATTTTGCAAGTATTTTACAACCAAAATGCTCAAAAGCAACTATGGTTGGAATGGACCTGGTTGCTCCGTGTTGTTTTAAGGGGTGTTTTTTTTTACTGTTTGACATGTGCTGCTCCATAAGAGGTTTATAGGCCTTATGTGTGTAATATAGTGATGTGTAATATAGTTTTGTATTTTAGTGTAATTTTGGCAAGCGTTTTAGAATTCTGCAAGTATTTTACAACCAATATGCTCAAAAGCAACTATGGTTGGAATGGACCTGGTTGCTCCGTGTTGTTTGAAGGGGTGTTTTTTTTTTAGTGTTTGACATGTGCTGCTCCATAAGAGGTTTATAGGCCTTATGTGTGTAATATAGTGATGTGTAATATAGTTTTGGGTCAAACATAATGTGAGAGACACAGAGAGAAAGAAAGAAAGAAAGAAAGATTTTATTAACGTCTTCCAAAAGACCGAACTCGGCCTATGAGACAAATCGGAGTACCTGTATGGGGTATCCTCTGTCATCCCAACAAAATGAAAAAGTACTGAACAAAAAAAAAGCTGAATCTAGGTGTGCAGGGGATGGAGCTCTACTACTAGGAGAATGCAAAGCTATATGCATGGAGTATACAATCATGATATGCAGCCTAGCTAGCTAGCTCCATCCTGTACCATACTGGGGGTATAAAATGATATACATCAGTGAAGGGGGTGTCCACAGCCCCCTGAAGAACATGCCTGGGTGTGCTCTGAAGCGAGCCAGTCGCTCCGCACCCTCTCTGTGAAACTGAGCTCTGATCTCTGTCATCTCTCTCTGGTATAGGCATGGTGTCCGAAAGCCAGGTGTCCTCTGTCTCTTGTGGGCTCTAAGTGTCTCTGCTCTCTGGAGAGTAATTCCCTGCCGTGTAGGGGCTGGGAGGGGGATGGATCTCTGAAAAAATGTAGTAATCTGTGTCTGTCGCCCCCCCTCTGGAGCTGTCTGAGCCTGTAATAATGTCTCTCTGTGGCACTGTATGTCTAGAATGTATCTCCCCAGTATGCGCTGGTCTGCTGCCTTAAAGATCTGGCGTAGGGAATGTGGCTCTCTGAATAAAATGGGATATCTCTCTCTGATGGCTGTATATGCTCTGCATCTGCATACATAATGCTCCTCACTCTCCACCTCCTCTCTGCACAATCTGCATACCCTCTCCTCTCGGGGGATCCGTGCTGCTCTGCCAGTCTCAATCTCCAATCGGTGTGATGAAACTCTGAGAGCTGACCAATAGCCACTCGAGAGCCGTGTGGTAAAAAGCCCTCCACGTATCTAGGCCTCTCTATAAATCCATCATCAGTAATACTCATGAAGTGATCTCTGTAGTATAGCATCTTCGGTGGAAGAGGCTGTGTAGGCGATATCCATGTCTCTCGTGTGTAGAGCTGCCATAGATCCTATCTCAATACTCTGTTCCTCTCACTATGAGAGAGACGGATATGTGGTGCATTCCTGTCATACTGGAATGGTGGTAGATGATCCATGTCTAGGCCATGCTGTGAGAACCAATGTGTGACCTGTGCATACCATGATCCTCTGTCTCCTGCCTCAGCCAGCTGTCTAGATGCCTCAAAAGCTCTGTATGACAATCTGTCCTGTGGCATCTCTCTGAATCTGTCTAGCAGGCATATAGTCTGAAATATGGCCTCTACCATCATAGGAGGCGCAGCAAACTCTGCTCGGATAATGTCATGAGGTACTGACGGTTTGCTGCGTATCATGCGTGCCATCATGAGAGCCTGTGGTCTCTCTATCTGTGTCCACCAATGGGTAGCAAGGCCTGGCGACCATACCGCTGCTCCATACATCAATGCGGTGTGACTAATGTGTCAAATAGCCACCCCTTCGTCCGGGGCTCCTAAAAATGCGCCTGGTGACAATGTCTCTCTAGCATAGCCAATGCTGCATATCCCCGTGTCAATCTAGCTCTGGCTGCTGAACCCATGGTGAAGCGTGTGGCTGCTGCAGAGAGGGTAACCCCTAGGTACACGTATGATGTCACCACCTCCACCTGGCATCCTGCGAGAGTGAATGTCAGCTGACTCTCCTGCCCTGTCTCGATGTATGAAAGACCATAACCTTGGTTTTCCCAAGGTTCACAGTAAGACCCCTCTGTGTGCAGAAATCATGGAGTGCATGTAGATGCTGCTGTAGACCACCTGGAGACTCATACACTAATACAATATCATCAGCATAGAGCATAATATGTACTGAGGTACCTGCTAAATCAACTCCATCTCCACCTCCCCGTGTAATGAAGTCAGCCACCTCATCAATGTATAACCCAAATAGCGTGGGGGAAAGTGGGCATCCTTGCTTCACACCAATGGTGCTAGCAATGGTCTCGGACATACCTCCTGGACGTCTGACTCGCCCAAAAACTTGCTCATATAATGCATAGATGCCCCATGTCATATCTGCTGGTATGCCAAGAGACTGTAGGCGCTGAAAGAGCCTCTCTCGTGGTACTGTGTCAAATACCTTGCGGAAATCCACAAAGCAGCAATAGAGCTTTCTCTTCCTCACTCTGGCCTGATCAATCATACATCTCAAAGTGAATACATGGTCAGTGGTAGAGAAAGCTCTCCTGAAGCCTGCCTGCCCTGATGAGCGTAAACCTGCTCGCTCAGCATATAAGCTAAGCTCTTGCTCCAGCACTGCACCATAGAGTTTGGCCAACACGTGGCCAACCATAACAGTCATGTAGTTGCTCGGATCGAGCATATCCCCTGTTTTGTGAATCGGCACAATGGTGTGCATCGTCCACTCCGCAGGCAAACCCTCTGCTAGTGCCCTATTAAACAGGTGTGCAAGAAAAGGAGCTAAAGAATCTACTGCATATATGAGATGCTCACCCTGCAGGCCCATATGGTCGACGGCCCGTCCATGTTGTAGTAGGCGGCGAATAGCTTCCTGTACCATCGAGTGGGTAAAGAAGCTAGCTGTGGTAGGTCGAGGCTCCTATGGTGGGTGAGGTATAGGTGGCTGTTGTGGGGCATGGTATAGACCCTCTGCATATGTGTGCCATGTCTGTGGGTCTGCAATAGGTGTCGGGGTGGTCTGGGGCTCTCTGAAGTGCCGCCATGAGACAGGGCTATCTCTACTCATGAAGAAATGAAAAATCTCTAGCTCCTGTATCTCTGCGAAGGCCCGCCTTTTGCGGCGAGTAAGTCTCCTCATCTCTCTCCTCGACTCTTGCTCTGTGATGGCTCCCAAGGCTCGCTGTATGCGGAGCCGTGAGTATAGGACTCTGCACTCGTCATCATACCATCTGTTCTAGGGCATAGTCCCAGGTCTCGCAGGCTCTCCTGAGTGTACACGATGTGGGAAGCTCTGTAATGCAGCCGTGTGTAGGAGTGATGCCAGCTGGGCTGTAATGGTATCCATAGGTGCCAGGGGATCCATGAGTAGGAGTCCATCCTCTACTCTGCCAGTGTATATGTCTGCCATGTCATGTGTGAAGTAGATGGTAGTGTGTGGTGTCGATATGTGGGGGACTGGTGATACTGGTGATCCGGCTAGTGAAAATGCCAAGTATGTATGATCTACCCCAATAGGACGAGGTGGAATGGAGAATGAGGTGACAAGCTATGATGCCTCCACAGACCCCATAATGTAGTCTACCACCGTGCCTCCGGTCCGTGTATGACCCCCATGTGGGAAGCATATCAGCCCTCCTGATCCCGGCCACTGTAACATCCCGTTATAAATAACGAGACGATGCCTGGCTCCCAACTCTAGTAAGTGGTCCCCATAATGTCCTCTGTCTGGTCCAGTGTCCTCTGATGCCCGACTAGCCCCTATCTCCTCTGGATCCACAGGGTGGAGGATCTCCATGTCATCATAGTCATACACCTCACACTGTCTGCTCTGTGTGTGGGCATTGAAGAGAGAGAGAGAGAGAGAGAGAGAGAGAGAGAGAGAGAGAGAGAGAGAGAGAGCTTCTTTGCACTCTTGAAGACTCAACTTGGTTGAAACAATAGAGGGTTCACCATCCTCTGAGTTTATACAAGTAGAGACCAAATTGGGTCAAGAGGTTATTTGCACTCTTGGAGGCTCAACTTCCAATGATCAATGTATGATCAAAAGTGGTCACCAAAAACTTTAGTTTAGTTTTGGTTATACCTTGTTATAGTATGAGTATAATCATAGACCTTGACTTGTGATTCAAGATTTGACTTAGTCATTAATATGATTAAACGATTAACATTTGACTTAGTTTTTTAAGGATTTAGCATTTGTTTTAGTCCTTGCACATGTAAATTGATCTAACCCTTGAACTGAGTCATTAATTGGTTAAGGATTTATTATTTATTCAATTATTAATGATTCTACAAGGAAAAAATTTAATGTCCATAAACATGTCACCATAAGATTACAAAATTATGAGAAGTTCAATGCCATTGCCAGTAGGAATTGCTATTGCGGTAATATTTTACAAAAAAGAGAAAAAAACAAACATCTTGTTGACACATTTATCAAACTCAATTCAGGAGTAAGAAAGATAAATTTGAACAAGGCCCATAGACCTCTTGTGGAGCGCTCGCACATGTCAAAAATAAAAATTAAAAAGTTTAAACACCCCTTCAACCAACACAAAGCAACTAGAGCCACAACCAACATGGAGAGCGACCAGGACCAAAATGGCCTTGATTTGAGCTTTTTTATTTTTTATTTTTTGACATGTTCTTCTCCACAAGAGGCCTATAGGCTATATGTGTGTAATATAGTGTTAGGTCAGACATCATGAGAGAGAGAGAGAGAGAGAGAGATGTAAGCTCAATGGGGAGACTCACATTTATCATTGGAATTTCTTATGTACTATTTGCTATTTCTAAACTGAAACCTAACAACCACATCATTATTCTTCATAGGCAACTATGGACTCCACATAGGATAGATAACGGAGCGAGGAGGTGGAAGAATCCCCCTATTTTCGAGATCTTGTAAGAGTGACCCTAGTACGCACACATAAGGCCTATATACTTCTTGTCGAGCAGCACATGTCCAAAAAAAAAAAAAAAAAAAAGTTTAAACGCTCCTCCAACCAACACAGAGCGTACAGGGCCATTCTGGCAGCTATGTTGGAATGGTTTCAATACCAAAAACATCATATTATCTCCCTCGACGAGGACAAAAATTGCACAAGGCCAAAAATAAAATTTTATTAATATGTTAATCAAGTTACATGAAGTATAGGAAATTGCATCAAAGATAACATTAGCTTCTTACATTTAACGTCAAAATACTCGATAATATTCTTTGGACTATCATCAAAGATAATTACATTACCTTCTTACCTTTAACATCAAAATACTCGATGATATTCATAATTACATTACCTTCTTACCTTACTTGATGATATTCCTTGGATTATCATCACCAACTAACAAACTAGGTTTGCTAGGACCTTTTCAAAGCTAAAACCTTGGGCTAGTCCCATGGCTACCTTAACCAAAACATCTACGTTTTGGGACGCACCAAATATAAAGATTGTACTCTCCATGCACGATAGGGTACTTCACAAGGTCTTGTGTAGCACTCCGTGTCATTTTGGCATGGATCATAATAATGACCAAAGGGGGAAGAAGTCCAATGTAATGTGCCAAAGAAGCATCTCTCCTAAATGCAAACCTGGTGCTTCTTTTTTGAGAACTTAATTCATCAATCTCAATAGATTTTTGTATGTACAAATAATACAATTTAGAAACCAAAATAATAAAGAATTGATTGACTAAAAAGGAAAAGAATACTATAACTGAAATAAATGACTTACCAATCTATCATTGAAATAGGTTGATGGAGCTTTGCTAGTTGAAACAAGCCACTTGGCTCATTCAATTGCAGTGTCATCATTAACTCATCGACATATGATAGCAAGGCTTTAGTGTCCTTTGGTGGTGCTACTATGTCTCTCATCTCAAAGTCGATGGGGGTGGTGAGGCTTCAAAGATGTTGGCCACTGTAGAAGGGCTTCACCTTTACTCAACCCAAATAATTCTTCGATATCGAGGAGGTAAACATACTCCCAACCAACTACTATTGGATGCACATCTTCCACTTTCTCTCGTGGGTCTTCCTTTTCTTCATCCTCTTCTTCACCCTCATCCTCCTCTTCCTCTTTTTCATCCTTCTCAACCTCTTCTTGTTGGCCTTGACTTTTTTGAATGCTGCTCAGCAGTGCTAGAGCAACCTGCCTTTCTCCTCTTCTGCATCATCAAGCTCAACTAGCTCCATCAACTCAGATTGGGGTAGTGCTAGCGCTTTAGCACTTCTTTTTGCTTCCTTGCTATGGCCTTCAACCTCAACCTCTTGTAGCAAAAAAATGAACATTGCTTTCCATCACAAAACTTTATCTCCCACATGTTTAATTCCCAATGCCTTTTATCTTCCCGTGAGAGAAATTGATCTCCCACATCTTTAATTCCAGGTAGGTATCAACAGAGTCAAAATGCTTCACAAAGTATTTGACACACCTTTCAAAGTTAGGGTCATTATCATACAGTCGAAGGATGAAGTCATAAGGAACCCAATCCTTGTTAGACTTAGGTAGCTGGTAAGAATTTTTTATAACATGCAGGTTCATATAGTCAATCAAATCAAATCAAATATATCTATTCTTATAAACAATCCTAAGAACATCAAGCTTCTGGGTATAGATTTGAAATAACTCTTCAAATCTACAACCAAAATCGCTTCTACCATCCTCAAATTAATGGTTCAACTTGATGTTCTGGGTAAAGATTTGAAATAACTCTTCAAATCTACAACCAAAATCGCTTCTACCATCCTCAAACTAATGGTTCAACAGAGAGACCAAACAAAACTACAAAGTAGACGGTGTCCATGTACATAGACCCAACGCGACAGAGTGCAATGCAATCCTACCATTTGTCTTACATGCTTAGAGATGCTCAGTTCAAGCATCAACCAAAGTTAATCCATTTTGGGCACTATATGGTCAAGATCCAGTCTTACCTGCAAAAGCTCCTTACATGCAAGCTTACGGCAAAGATAAAAAGATGCAAGGGATTGGTATTTGCAGGCCCAGCCTCTTGATAATCACTGAGGCTCGACAGGATTAGTCTTGTGACATGGGATGGGTAGTTAAGTCTAATCTACAATCCAAATGAGGGGGGAAAGAAAAAAGAAATTTATCAAAATCATTCATGCACAAATGGATAGGACCATATAAACTAATTTACAAAATCCTCTCATGATTATATGTATTAATACTTTTTCTATTGATATGATAAAATATGTACTACATAACACTCCACATAGCCATGTCAAAAACATAATTGTGATGAGCTACGTACTACAAGAATATACCAAGTTTTAACAAATGTTTTATGTTGTTTAAACTTAAAATAAATCTAGTACAATGCAAATAAGTACATTAATTATACTTTATCATGCATTCGGGTATTAAAAGAATAAAATGTATGTATAGTATACAGATTATATAGAACATATAAACTAATAATACATGTTTTTTAGCAATGTATTATTATGTGTCTATTGACAATATCTATTCATACATTAATGTGTACATTAAACGTTTTAATACATCAATGGATAAGTAATACCATAAATACATTAAATAGTTTTGACACATTGTAGAAAGTATCATCATTTGTAACTTATAGCAAAAATGATACTTCTTTTAACGTATATATATATAATCCGTCAACCGTCTGCCCTCTCAAAAAGAAAAAAAGAGAGAAAGAAAGAGGAGGTCTATGGTGAACCCTTTACTTGTGAACTTAAATAGCCACTTGTCAACAGCCACTTTTCATGCCACAAAAACATGAACATGCTTCTTAACTTGAGTCTCTTGTATCTTAAACTCAATCCCCAGAGGCCCAAAAAAACAAACAAACAAACTTTTTGATTAGTTCCTTTGGTAATGATTATTAGCTAATTGAGATGTTAAATTCTTATCTAAAATAGTTGGCACAGCTCCTTTGTTTACAAAGAGCAAGGCTATATGCATTAGGAGGCACCTAGATTTTACACATTGTTAGCTAGGTGTTGACTAGTGGTTTGTGTTGTAAAACATCTTTTCTGGTGAAGAACTAGAGATGGTTTATGAAGTTAAAATTTTCTGTTAGGCCCCCGATGCAAGTGTGGGCCTCTGAGTTGTCAACTCAATCATGACTCAGTTTCCTAGTTTTCCCGCATTTGGCTCCCAGACTCATGTTCAAAAAGCTGACAACTTTAGAGCTCATCACAAGATTTTTTCAAGCGCTTTTATTAAAGCATCTGTGTGTTCCGGCTTTCCTACAGAGATCCTAACAAACCCCCTCAGCTCCTTCTTGTCATAGTGGCGTACCATCACTCCCTCCTCAGCAAGGTCGGCCTGAAAACAGAAGATAATTGCAACTTGCTTAGAGAGGAATGCTCTCTCTCTCTCTCTCTCTCTCTCTCTCTCTCTCGGTATACGCGTGCGTGCGGCATGTTTTCTTGTATCACAAGTTTCTCAACAAACCCATTGGGTATTACCATTACAAAGTTTGTTTGCAGAATAGAAAACAGAACCTTACCTTTAGCTTTCCTGCCATACTGCCATCTTTCACTGCACATAGAATAAAATTTGCATGACTGGGAAACGGTGATAAGACAGGTACACGTTGAAGCAGCCCAAACAATCGTTCTCTCTCAGCGACTACAGCCTCCTTCACGTTCTGCAATATTGCATTGACATGAACATCAAATGAAGTATATAAATCAGAATATTTGCAAAATATAAATCAGAATGTCTGCAAAGCATCATCAACAATCGATCTAAAGCAATGTTTGCAAAGCATCACCAACAATCGATCTAAAGCCACCTGAAGGTAGGTAGGATTCTGTAAAGCAGCACATGCAGCCACTTCCGCAGCCACCGACACGTTGTACGGTTGCTTTGCTCTCCACAAGTACTTAATAATGCCAAGGGGAAAACCACCGTAGCCAACACGCAAACCTGCTAAACCTGCAAGAGTTCTATGGAAAATTAGGTCAAATGCATAGAGAAATCGTAACTTGATTCAAGATCTGATTCACTTCGTTCCTTGACTAGACTGGCTATCATCGAAATCAAAGATCTTGATTCCCATTGGAAATTTAAATCGAGTTACAAATAGAGTCCAAAGCCCAAATTCCACCACACACAGCCTCTGAGGTGGTTTCTACCGCAAGGTCAGCACTGCAGAGAACGGCACGTATGCAAAACAAGAAGCAATGTACATTTTATTTGTTTCTTTTTTTTTGAGACAGACCAATTTTAAATAAGAAACCCAAATTTTTTTTGGAAAATTGCAGCTCAAAAAACACAGAAACATACAAAATGTTTCGTACATTTCAAATGGTATGAAACACTTTCATTGCATCTGATAATAAGAGTGTAGATATAGGAAGAGACTTGCATGATCTCACTAAAACCGCACACAACATATGTTGGTATCCACAGGATCTAGAGCTCAAGCTATGGAGGGTGAAGATTTCCATGATGTGAACGTAGGAGAGAAGAGGGTTAAAGGAGAGAGGAAGTTCCATCCATGACAATGGTGCACACACACACACACACACACACACAGACGTGATACATCACAAAAGAGAGATGTTGCACAACTCAAATGATATTCTTATTCTAATAAGAACCTCCCAAGTACATGCTTTTATAGGCATCAAACCTTATCTTTTGACTTAGACCTTAATAAGGGCTGTTCACACCTCTAGAGGATGTTCACACCAACTCACTCTGAAATCCCAATAGCCCCAACGATGGAGGTGATGCCTAGATAGCCTTCAATACTCTCAATACTCCAACAATAGCAAAGAAACAAGACATGTTCCCCGCAACTAGCTCAGAGGCTCATGAGCATGGCTCATAGGCATAACAACATGGCTCAAAGGCTCGTCTAGCATGGCTCAGTGCAAAGGATTCAAAGGTCAAATACTATATATACCGTCATAAGGCCAAATGAATCTAAACTTACAGATAATTTTAAAAGAAAGAAGAGAATCACCAAAAACAAACAAAAATAAATAAAATTTTTAAAAAAAAAAGCTTAATAGAGACACCCGAGAAAAGAAAATAATAATAATAGTAATAATAACTTGCAAAAATAGACAAATACATAACTAAATCACACACACCCACATACATAGAAACAAATTCTTTATTAAACCACAACAAAAGAATTTCTAGCAAACAAGCTAAATAAATTTTTAATAACTAATTAGCAAAAACAAACTTTAATGACTAATTCACTAAAACAAAACAAGTAAAGACAAGAATACAAAAAGTGTGAACTTTACCTCAAAGATTATCCAATCATGAAGTATAAGATCATCAACTTCATCATGCATAGCATGGACTAGGTGCTGCGACATCCCTACTCATGTCATCAGCGCCCTAGAGTAGGTGCAGGTTTACAGATAAAAAAAAATTGTCCCAACCAAGAGGACACAATTTTTATACAGAGACCAAGGAGCTGAGTTCCTATCACTTCTCGGGAGGTGAAGAGCAGACTCAGCCATGATGAAGGCTAGCACTTACAACTAGACTAGCAAAAACAAATCACTTCCCTATTAAAGCAAGGTTAAGCAAGACTAGAAGCAATGATAAATAACAACTAAGAGCTAAAATGATCTAAACAAAAAATGGGCTTTTAAGCTCCCCATTTTTGTGAAACTTATTACTTATAATCTTGAACATTCCAAAAGCAGAAATCTCAAAGATATATTGAAACCGGCCTTCAGAAATTTGACAGGCGGTGACGCACACAAAACACTTCAACACCTTTGAGGACTTGGAAAAGGAGAGCAAACAAGGGGAGCTAGAGTGCTCTTGCTAACAATACACGGACACCGATTGGCCCCAAATCGTAATGGCGCCCCTTGCGGTATTTCTTTACTTGATCAAATTTGAGTACAAAATACAACTTGTAGAATCATCCACCAATAGGATCCCTTATAGTTTCCCCGGGACTTCCAAATAAGAACTCTCGTTATTACAGCACACCATACCATAGAGAAGGCACACCTGTACAACGCCTCCCTGCTTTCCAAAGGTCTTCTCCACCTCTAACATGGATCCTTCAAACCTTTACCCAAACAGCAGTAGGACTGTACCATACCACATGTCTTTCCCTATAGCCACAGCTTGCATGTAACCTCGAGAAAACTACAACCTGTTCACATGAATCCAATGACATGTTTTCCACATGAAACCAAAGACCTGTATCCCATAAACCATAGGCATGTTTCCTCGAAACCAATGTCTTGTTTCCTCTCGAAAACCAATGTCCTGTTTCCATGAGAAACCCAAAAATATAACATCCAATCATGGTGCCAAAAACCAGGGTTGATTTGCATAGCAATACACTATGCTTTTTCCCATAACTCATAGAGAGAAAGATAGAAGACGTGTCGAGCAACCCCTGAATACACAAGTTCAAGACGAAGAGGAACAACACATCTCTTCCATGAACATCATCCCATGTATATGTAGCTTGATCTTCTGTATCCAAGTCTCTTCAACACAGCCTGCAATCACGATGAAAGAGAGAAAGAGAAAAGCCTATCTCTAGTCTCCTGCACCAAAAAGGTTTGGGGAAATAAGGCCACCGCCACCCATGGTTTGAAAACACCATCACTGTGGTATAACAACAGCACGAGCATCAACAGCAATCTTTTTGACCGTACAGCCTACACAAAGCCGCCACAACAGCAGCAGTGCCTCCTCCAACAGCCCACGCGCATGCGCGAGCGCCCAACGGCACACACACACACACACATGCGAGCGTGTGCCTGTTACAGAACTGAGTATTTTACCTCTTTTCTTAATGTTACGACCCTGTGTTTTTCCCTCTGGACAACAAGCAGGTGGGCACGGGCACGGGCACGGGATGGACAATGTGAACAAGCATCAGTTGGATGTGAAAAGGAAACTCATATGTGTGGCCAGCCCAAGTGTGAAAGGGGACAAAAGAGTTTTTAAGTTTATAAGGTTTTTAAAACCTTTGATGACTTAAAAATATTATTATTGGAGGCATGTGTTTTTAATCTTTGCTTTTGGCTTTTTGAGAAAAAAATGATTTGAATCGCATGTTTGAAAAAAGGTGAGGGGTGGCCATGTGATGGGAGGTGGTCGCCGTGTGGTCAGCGGCGAGTGCCGGGTGGTGGTGATCGTTAGGCAGGTCGCCGTATGGAGTCGGCGCTGCTGCGCGCACGTGTGGAAGACCAGGGTGCTGCTGCACATGGGCTACAGGCGGGTGCTGTTGCTCATGGACTACAGCCAGCAGAGGGTGCCGAAAAGGCTGCGCATAGGTTACAGCCAGGCAGGCTGCAGCCAGCAAGGGGCGCTAGGCAGGCTGCGCATGGGCTACAGCCAGGCGGGCTGCAGCCAGCAGAGGGCGCCATACGGGCTGCGCATATGGGCTACAGCCAGCGCAGGTCTCTCTCTCTCTCTCTCTCTTTTGGAAGGGGCGGCCACAGACCGTTTGATTCTTGGAAGGAGGCGAGCTGAGGCGCCGAGGGGCTAACAGCCGAGAGGTTTTTCTCTTTCTCTCTCTCTCTCTCTCTCTCTCGGCGAGTAAGAGGGACTGCAGGTGGCGCCAAATTCACAGTGTAGTCTTCTCTGTCATCTTCTCTTCGCGAGTAGAGGAGCGCACGGCCGAAGATGGAAGCAAGGGTGGAGACTAGAGATCAGTTTGTCTCTCTCTCTCTCTCTCTCTCTCTCAGTGGATTACAGGCCCTGGTGCATGGATTTTGTTCTCTCTCTCAAAGCGTGGATTGCAGGCCTAGTTTTACGGGATTGGAATACAGAGGATCAAGCTAAGACGCACAAGTTGATGTTCTTGGAAGAGATATGTTGTTGCTCTTCATCTTGGACTTAGCTGTATTCAGGGATTGCTTGACACGTCCTCTATCTTTCTCTCTTTGGGGTTTGGCAACCGTGGTTGGATGGTGTATCTATCATGGAAACAGGACATTGGTTTTCGAGAAGACACAGGACTTTGGTATCGAGGAAACAAGCCTATGGATATGGGATACAGGTCTATGGTTTCTCGGATACAAGTCTTTGGTTTCATGTGGAAAGCATGTCTCTGGATTCATGGGAACAGGTTCTAGTTTTCTCGAGGTTACATGCAAGCTATGACTATAGGGAAGAACATATGGTTTGGTATAGCCCTACTGCTGTTTGGGAAAGGGTTTGTGGGATCCATGATGGAGAATACCTTTTCAAGCAGGGAGGTGTTGTACAAGTGTGCCTTCTCTATGGAATGCTGTGCTGTAATAACGAGAGTTTTCTTTTGGAAGTCCTGGGTGAAAAGTTTCGAGGGATTCTGACTTCTATGATATTGTGTACTAGCCACATGAGATGATGCTATTTGTGGAGTTGGTTTCCTTTGGAATAGCATGGTTTGGTTTAGCTTAAAGTCTGCAGCAACCTGAGCTAACACTTCGAGACTCTATGGAGGACATAAGTCTTGCGAGCAGTCCTAGAGTTGGTTTGGTTCATATATGGATTGAATTCTATCTGTGCATGTATTTATACACTTTCCGAGGTATTATGGTATTCTGGTGCCATTGGATCCTGGTACCCTTGGGAATACATGGGTAATACTCTGAATGTGTCAGGATGAGATGCATGTATGTTGGTGTGATACATCAAGTACTTTATTATGTTCATGGATACATCACTGAGTGTGACTCCTGCGGGATAGCCATGGGACATATGTGGGAAGTACTTAGTGGATGTATAGTTTAGATGCATTGAGTGCTTTCATTTGCTCATGTTGTACCTTCAGTCGTGGGTCCTACAAGGATATCCATGGGTGTAAGGCTTGCGAGCAACCCTGGGACTGTTATTTTGGAGTAGGTAGAGCATTATGAGGAGCATATTGTTTGTGGATGCATATATGTGTCATGCATATGTTTGTCATATGTAGAATGATGCATGGTTTTGTTTTTGGCTAACACAGGTTACGTGTTTCCACTTGGTTTTAGACTTTTGCTACACGTTCTTAAGGAACAAGCAAGAGTTGTTTGTCACTTTGATGTGACGGTATGGCCTTATTGTTCAAGATGATTGTTTCATCACCGAGATGCTCTGGGGGTATTGCTTTGGTCATATGGAAACTCTTTCTTCATTGAATACTTACTGTGTTATTGAGTCCAATCGAGGACGCTTGCTATTTTTCAAGAGGCCCCCGACCCTCTGTTTTTCCCTCTGGACAACAAGCAGGTGGGCACGGGCACGGGCACGGGATGGACAGTGTGAACAAGCATCAGTTGGATATGAAAAGGAACCTCGTATGTGTGGCCAACCCAAGTGTGAAAGGGGACAAAAGAGTTTTTAAGTTTATAAGGTTTTTAAAACCTTTGATGGCTTAAAAATATTATTATTGGAGGCATGCGTTTTTAATCTTTGCTTTTGGCTTTTTGAGAAAAAAACGATTTGAATCGCATGTTTATAAAAAGGCGAGGGGTGGCCATGTGACGGGGGGTGCTCGCCGTGTGGTCAGCAGCGAGTGCCGGGTGGTGGTCATCGTTGGGCAGGTCGCCGTATGGAGTCGGCGCTGCTGCGCGCACGTCTGGAAGACCAGGGCGCTGCTGCTCATGGGCTACAGCCAGCAGAGGGAGCCAGGCAGGCTGCACATGGGCTGCAGCCAGCAAGGAGCGCTAGGCAGGCTGCGCATGGGCTGCAGCCAGCAGAGGGCGCCAGACGGGCTGCGCATATGGGCTACAGCCAGTGCAGGTCTCTCTCTCTCTCTCTCTTTTGGAAGGGGCGGCCACAGAACGTTTGATTCTTGGAAGGAGGCGAGCTGAAGGAGGCACCGAGGGGCTAACAGCCAAGAGGTTCTCTCTCTCTCTCTCTCTCTCTCTCTCTCTCTCTCTCTCTCTCTCTCTCGCGGGCGAGTAAGAGGGACTACAGGTGGCGCCAAATTCACAGTGTAGTCTTCTCTTTCATCTTCTCTTCGCAAGTAGAGGAGCGCACGGCCAAAGATGGAAGCAGGGGTGGAGACTAGAGATCAGTTTCTCTCTCTCTCTCTCTCTCTCTCTCTCTCTCTCTCTCCACCCCCCTTATATTGTTTGTATATGGGCTCCACCGATCCATGATGATTCATAGTTGTATCCAGACACATGCACACTTTTTCTTTTGTTTCTTTTCTTCCGATGACCGGAAGAACACAGTTGTATTATTTTTTGTCTCATAGGCCGACTTTGGCCTCTCGTAGACGTTAATATATCTTTCTCTCTCTCTCTCTCTCTCTCTCTCTCTCTCTCTCTCTCTCTCTGGATTACAGGCCCTGGTGCGTGGATTTTGTTCTCTCTCTCTCAACGTGGATTGCAAGCCTAGTTTTACGGGATTGGGATACAGAGGATCAAGCTAAGACGCACAAGTTGATGTTCTTGGAAGAGATGTGTTGTTGCTCTTCATCTTGGACTTATGTGTATTCAGGGATTGCTTGACACGTCCTCTATCTTTCTCTCTCTGGGTTTTGGCAACCATGATTGGATGGTATATCTGTCATGGAAAGAAGACATTGGTTTTTGAGAAGAAACGGGACTTTGGTATCAAGGAAACAAGCCTATGGTTATGGGATACAGGTCTATGGTTTATCAGATACAGGTCTTTGGTTTCATGTGGAAAGCATGTCTCTGAATTCATGGGAACAGGTTCTAGTTTTCTCGAGGTTACATGCAAGCTGTGACTATAGGGAAGGACATATGGTTTGGTATAGCTCTACTGCTGTTTGGGAAAGGGTTTGTGGGATCCATGATGGAGAATACCTTTTCAAGCAAGAAGGTGTTGTACAAGTGTGCCTTCTCTATAGAATGTTGTGCTGTAATAACAAGAGTTTTCTTTTGGAAGTCCTGGGTGAAAAGTTTCGAGGGATCCTATTGGTGGACGATTCAACAAGTTGTACTTTGTACTCAAATTTGATCAAGTAAAGAAATACCGCAAGGGACGCCATTGCATTTTGGGGCCAATCGGTGTCCTTGTACTATTTGCAGGAGCACTCTAGCTCCCCCTGTTTGTTTTCTTTTCCAGGTTCCCATGGGTGATGAAGTGTTTTGTGTGCGAGTGTTTGTTTCACCGCCCGTCAGATTTCTAAAGGCCGATATCATGGTTCCATCGCCGGGATATCGTCGACTTTCTCAAGGAGGCGAGCCCGTGGTTGTCGCATCAAAAAAAAGAAGCATTAGCCCGAGGTGCCTAGAGATCAGGTTGATGAGATACAACCAGAGGTAGAAGAACTTGATGAGATTCTTCAACCGGAACAGATTCTGGCACATAAAGAAAGAAAAGTCAGAGGAAAAGTTTCACGTCGATATCTGGTGAAGTTTGTGAACTATTCACCTATATGGATTCGAAGTGGATGGAGGAGGGTGACTTGGCGGATTCACTGAGGATACAACTTTACCTCGAGGCTTTTGGTTTGGAGCCTACCTTAGAAAGTGCTTCAACAGGTTCAGCTGTGGATTCCAGAGTACTACCTGTTACTCAAGAGGGAGGTGACTCCGCTCCCTTGTCACAGAGTTCACTTGGATGAGATCTGGAAGTCGCTTGGTGTTCTTATCAGCACACCTGAGATACCGAACTAACAGTATATCTGCCTATGGGATTTCTATGATATATGTGTACTAGTCACATGGTTTGATTCATGGATATACGAATCTTTTGAGAGAATGGAGACGCCTATTCTAGACTTTCGTTTGATATGCATCAGTGTTTACTCATGTTCATGATGTACTGCTGATCGTGGGTCCTGAGGGATGGCCATGAGCGGAGCAGGTAAAGCATCCAGGGAGACATGACTATTCACGAGATGGATGCTCTTGATTTATGAATTCAAATGTTTTGTTTTAGTTGGCAGGACATGGCTTTCTCATTGCTCTCTTAGCTTCTGTTTCAATTGGCAGATCCTTTGAATGAACAATCGAGGACGATTGCTTTGTTTTAAGAGGGGGGTATGTTACAGGACTGAGTATTTTACCTCTTTTCTTAAGCATTGTAATTATGTTTTAAGCATGTCTAACATTCACTAATCATGTTTTGCTCTGTATATGCACATGTAAAATGGTACACGTGTGTAGGTACAGATACATGTTTTGGTGTGTGAGTACATGTGTGTGCATGCTCATATGAAGGTACATCTGCATGTATGTGTTTTGGGTATCTCTTTCTTACTGTGTTGCAGGTACAACAGCTCAACACAAGTGCAGCAGCTGAGATCTCCTCTATTGTTGGGCACTCAAGGGCAGCTCAAGGGGCTACCCTAGGGCCACCCAAAAGGCAGCCCAAGGAACTACATGAAAAGCAGCTGGGACAATGTTGGGGTGACTAAGTGGGCAGCCGGGCAGCAAGCCCTGTAGCACACAAGGGGAGCTGTCAGTACCTTTGGGTGAGACAAAGCTACACCAAGCGACCTCTAGATGTCATCTGAGCTTGTCTGTATCAAGGGAGCGGAGGTGCTACCCCCCTCTTGAGCATCAGGCAATGCTCCAAACCCATGCTCTGCTAAACCTGAATGAGCCATAGCAAGGGTCGGCTCCAACTCAAAGGCATCGAGATAAAGCTGCAATACTTGAGGTGAATCTGCCAAGTCACCCTCCTCCATCCACTTCGCATCCATCGGTGGATAGTTCTTGAACTTAAAAAGATAGCGACGGGAAACTTTACCTCGTGCCTTTCTTTCCTTATGTGCCAGTATCTGCTTTGGAATAAGAACCTCATCAAGTTTCTCAACTTCCGGCTGAGCCTCATCTGATACATCCTCAGGCACATCCCCACGGAAAGATCTAAGTAGACTCACATGAAATCAAGGTTGCATCCAAACACAGTTTGGATAGGATCCAAACGTTCACTAACGTTTCCAAACGTTAGTGAACGTGGGAGTTTGATTAATGTAGGTTAAAAATTGAAGGGCGAACGCATGTCAACATATCGTTTTTTTTTTCTTCTGTTTCTTACGTGCGTGCAGCTCTCTCTCTCTTCGGCGGCGGCAGGCGCTCGTGGGTTGGTCGTGTTGGGCTTCGCTGCTTCTCTGGTCATGCTAGTCGTGCTCGCTCATCGTAAGTCAATCTCTCTCTCTCTCTCTCTCTCTCTCTCTCTCTCTCTCTCTCTCTCTCTCCCCCGCACAGGCCAACCTCTCTCTTTCTCCCTCATGCACTCGCTCAACTCTCTTCACTGATGTATACCATTTTATACCCCCAGTATGGTACAGGATGGAGCTAGCTAGGTTGCATATCATGATTGTATACTCCATGCATATAGCTTTGCATTCTCCTAGTAGTAGAGCTCCATCCCCTGCACACCCAGATTCAGCTTTTTTATTCAGTACTTTTTCATTTTGTTGGGATGACAGAGGATACCCCATACAGGTACTCCGATTTGTCTCATAGGCCGAGTTCGGTCTTTTGGAAGACGTTAATAAAATCTTTCTTTCTTTCCTCTCTCTCTCTCTCTCTCTCTCTCTCTCTCTCTCTCTCTCTCTCCCCCGCACAGGCCAACCTCTCTCTTTCTCCCTCCTGCACCGCTCAACTCTCTCTGGCAGAGTAGAGGATGGGATCCTACTCATGGATCCCCTGGCATCTATGGATACCATTACAGCCCAGCTGGCATCACTCCTACACACGGCTGCATTACAAAGCTTCCCACATCGTGTACACTCAAGAGAGCCTGCGAGACCTGGGACTATGCCCCAGAACAGATGGTATGATGACGAGTGCAAAGCCCTATACTCACAGCTCCGCATACAGAGAGCCTTGGGAGCCATCACAGAGCAGGAGTCGAGGAGAGAGATGAGGAGACTTACTCGCCGCAAAAGGCGGGCTTTCGCAGAGATACAGGAGCTAGAGATCTTTCATTTCTTCATGAGTAGAGATAGACCTGTCTCATGGCGGCACTTCAGAGAGCCCCGCACCCCGACACCTATTGCAGACCCACAGACATGGCACACATATGCAGAGGGTCTATACCATGCCCCACAGCAGCCACCTATACCTCAGCCACCACAAGAGCCTCGACCTACCACAACTAGCTTCTTTACCCACTCGATGGTACAGGAAGCTATCCGCCGCCTACAGCATGGACGGGCCGCCGACCATATGCGCCTGCAGGGTGAGCATCTCATATATGCAGTAGATTCTTTAGCTCCTTTTCTTGCACACCTGTTTAACAGGGCACTAGCAGAGGGTTTGCCTGCGGAGTGGACGATGCACACCATTGTGCCGATTCACAAAACAGGGGATATGCTCGATCCGAGCAACTACAGGACGGTTATGGTTGGCCACGTGCTGTGGCCAAACTCTATGGTGTAGTGCTGGAGCAAGAGCTTAGCTTATATGCTGAGCGAGCAGGTTTACGCTCATCAGGGCAGGCAGGCTTCAGGAGAGCTTTCTCTACCACTGACCATGTATTCACTTTGAGATGTATGATTGATCAGGCCAGAGTGAGGAAGAGAAAGCTCTATTACTGCTTTGTGGATTTCCGCAAGGCATTTGACACAGTACCACGAGAGAGGCTCTTTCAGCACCTGCAGTCTCTTGGCATACCAGCAGATATGACATGGGGCATCTATGCATTATATGAGCAGGTTTTTGGGCGAGTCAGATGTCCAGGAGGTATGTCCGAGACTATTGCTAGCACCATTGGTGTGAAGCAAGGATGCCCACTTTCCCCCATGCTATTTGGGTTATACATTGATGAGGTGGCTGACTTCATTACACGGGGAGGCGGAGATTGAGTTGATTTAGCAGGTGCCTCAGTACATATTATGCTCTATGCTAATGATATTGTATTAGTGTCTCAGTCTCCAGGTGGTCTACAGCAGCATCTACATGCACTCCATGATTTCTGCACACAGAGGGGTCTTACTGTGAACCTTGGGAAAACCAAGGTTATGGTCTTTCATACATCGAGACACGGCAGGAGTCAGCTGACATTTACTCTCGCAGGATGCCAGGTGGAGGTGGTGACATCATACGTGTACCTAGGGGTTACCTTCTCTGCAGCAGCCACACGCTTCACCATGGGTTCAGTAGCCAGAGCTAGATTGACACGGATTGGCTATGCTAGAGAGACAGTGCTACCAGGCGCATTTTCAGGAGCCCCGAACGAAGGGGTGGCTATTTGACACATTAGTCACACCGGCATTGATGTATGGAGCAGCAGTATGGGCGCCAGGCCTTGCTACCCATTGGTGGACACAGATAGAGAGACCACAGGCCCTCATGATGGCACGCATGATACGCAGCAAACCGTCAGTACCTCATGACATTATCTGAGCAGAGTTTGTTGCGCCTCCTATGATGGTAGAGGCCATATTTCAAACTATATGCCTGCTAGACAGATTCAGAGAGATGCCACAGGACACATTATCATACAGAGCTTTTGAGGCATCTAGACAGCTGGCTGAGGCAGGAGACAGAGGATCATGGTATGCACAGGTCACACATTGGTTCTCACAGCATGGCCTAGACATGGATCATCTACCACCATTCCAGTATGACAAGGATGCACCACATATCCGTCTCTCTCATATTGAGAGGAACAGAGTATTGAGACAGGATCTATGGCAGCTCTATACACGAGAGACATGGATATCGCCTACACAGCCTCTTCCACCGAAGATGCTATACTACAGAGATCACTTCATTGAGTATCACTGATGATGGATTTATAGAGGGGTCTAGATACATGGAGAGCTTTTTACCACACGGCTCCCGAGCGGCTATTGGTCAGCTCAGAGTTTCATCACACCGATTGGAGATTGAGACTGGCAGAGCAGCACGGATCCCCCGAGAGGAGAGGGTATGCAGATTGTGCAGAGAGGAGGTGGAGAGTGAGGAGCATTATGTATGCAGATGCAGAGCATATACAGCCATCAGAGAGAGATATCCCATTTTATTCAGAGAGCCACATTCCCTACGCCAGATCTTTGAGGCAGCAGACCAACGCATACTGGGGAGATACATTCTAGACATACAGCGCCACAGAGAGACATTATTACAGGCTCAAACAGCTCCAGAGGGGGGCGACAGACACAAATTACTACATTTTTTCAGAGATCCATCCCCCTCCCAGCCCCTACACGGCAGGGAATTACTCTCCAAAGAGCAGAGACACTTAGAGCCTGCAGGAGACAGAGGACACCTGGCTTTCGGACACCACGCCTATACCAGAGAGAGATGAAAGAGATTAGAGCTCAGTTTCACAGAGAGGGTGCGGAGCGACTGGCTCGCTTCAGAGCACACCCAGGCGTGTTCTTCAGGGAGCTGTGGACACCCCCTTCACTGATGTATACCATTTTATACCCCCAGTATGGTACAGGATGGAGCTAGCTAGGTTGCATATCATGATTGTATACTCCATGCATATAGCTTTGCATTCTCCTAGTAGTAGAGCTCCATCTTCTGCACACCCAGATTCAGCTTTTTTATTCAGTACTTTTTCATTTTGTTGGGATGACAGAGGATACCCCATACAGGTACTCCGATTTGTCTCATAGGCCGAGTTCGGTCTTTTGGAAGACGTTAATAAAATCTTTCTCTCTCTCTCTCTCTCTCTCTCTCTCTCTCTCTCTCTCTCTCTCTCGCGCGCGCGCGCTGCCTGCCTGCGCCCCCCCCCTCCCGCTGCCTGCCCTTCGCCCCCCCCCCCCCCCTGCTGCCTACCTGTGCCCCCCCCCCACGTTGCCTGCCCTTCGCTCTCTCTCTGCCCTCCCCCCGTCTCTCTCTCCTGCGCATCTCTCCCTCCCCTCCCTCCCACCTGTGCGCCCTCTTGCCCGCCTGCACCCTGCCCTTTGTCCCCTCCATCTCTCTCTCTCTCCTGAAGGTCAGCACCATGTTGATACCAACCCTGGTCTGCTGAAGTAACAGTCACAGCCCACAAGGATTAACGACAGAAGAAACATCATGGAGGCACGTATGGAAAAGCTCGAAAAGATGCTGAAGGATTTGAAGAAAACCACGGACAGCAACCTCAACACTGTCCAGAAGAGCCAGGAAATTATCAAGAAGCACAAGGAGATTTATGCAACAGTTTGGAACTGCAATGGGGCTCTATGGACACATCCAGGCAGACTAGATGAGGTTATGGAGAACCGGGACATCATGTTTCTGACAGAGACACATGAAAGCCCAGGGGGAGGCTTACCACGGGTAGCAGGGTACCAGTGGGAATCAGTGTATAGACAAGGGATGCGACAGGGCAATTCCAGAGGCTAAGGTGGGATCGCTATACTATATTCAGACGAGCACTACACCAGCGTATCAGGGTGGTGTCGAGAGACCCAGAGGCACGCTACATGTGGATTAGCCTACAGCTCTCAGAGGTGAGAACAGTTTACTTGGCAATATGCTACTTCCCGCCGAAGGGGTCGAGATTCAACACAGGTCACATGGAGGACCAGATTGGAGGAGGAGAGGAGAGAGGGGCCCTTCCTAGTGAGTCTCCATACGCCACTCTATCCACAGATATCCTACACTATTCGACCATGGGGGAGGTTCTCCTGATGGGGGACTTCAATGCACGCACACAGAATCGACAGTGTGAATCATTCGACTTCACAGATCCCCTCATCCTACAGGCACTAGACGATGTAGATGCAGGGACCACGAGGATGTCAGAGGACAGTGGGCCAGACATCACAGGTTATGGGCAACACCTTCTAGACCTGGGAGCTAGACACCATCTCGTTATTTATAACGGGATGTCACAATGGCCAGAATCGGGAAGACACACATGTTTCCCATCATCAGGAGGCAGCAGCACTGTGGACTACATATTGGGCTCGCGGGAGAGCACAGACCTGAGAGACTCTTTCACTATCCCTACATGCCCCATTGGTGCCATACTTATTTGGCTTTTTCTCTTAGGAGCTCTCTTGATCTGCCACCCCCGACCACTCAGGCATCTTGTACCATCTTCCACTTTACCCAGGAGCTTGCAGACGTTTATGATTCAAAAGTACATGATGGCCTCTTTGGTATGGACCCTACAACACCCATCGATGTACTGACGGCCCAGCTTTCACACATACTGGACACAGCAGCTAGCCACAGCTTTCCACACCATCTCCAGACAGGGAAGCCACCTAGATCCGGGGACATGCCCCAGAATAGATGGTATGATAATGAGTGCAGAGAGCTTCATCGACATCTCCGAGCCCAGATAGCGGAAGGAGAAATAACACAGCAGCAAGCCAGTAGACAGATGCGGTCTCTTACACGCCGTAAGCCATGCACATATGAGGAGGCTCAATACTGGGACATCTACCACATGCTCATGAGCAAAGATGCAGCCACTGCTTGGCGACGACTCAAAGAGCCACGCCCCCCCACCCCTATTACTGATCCTCAACGCTGGCAGAGTTATGCAGAAGGGCTTTATAATGTTCCACACCAGCCACTCATCCCTCGCCCCACCGAGACTCCACCGACCTCATTGGTTTTCTTTACTACCGATATGGTATCTCGAGCTATACATAGATTCCAACATGGGAGAGCTGAGGATCACACCGGCTTACAGGGTGAGCATTTCATTTATGCAGCTGACACACTCTCTCCTTTTATTGCTTACCCCTTTAACAGGGCTCTGGTAGAAGGTTTCCCGGCTGAGTGGACGATGCACACTATTGTACCAATCCACAAAGCTAGGGACATGTTGGACCCCGGTAATTACAAGACTATCATGATTGGTCATACCTTGGCCAAACTCTATGGGGCTATCCTGGAGGTAGAATTGAGCACACACGCTGAGAGGGAGGGGCTCCGTGCCCCTGGTCAAACAAGTTTTCGGCGAGCCTTCTCTACTATTGATCACATTTTCACCCTAAGATGCCTGATTGACCAAACTCGGGCACGGAGACAAAGACTCTATTGCTGTTTTGTGGACTTCCGCAAAGCCTTCGACACAGTCCCGAGAGAGCACCTCTTCCACCGCTTACAAACACTGGGCATACCCCCTGACATGATGTGGGGGATTTACAGATTATATGAGCAAGTGTTTGGACGAGTTAGATGCCCAGGGGGACTATCAGATATGATTGCCAGCACCATTGGTGTGAAGCAGGGCTGCCCTCTCTCCCCGACACTCTTTGGCTTATACATCGACGAGGTAGCAGACTACATCATACATGGAGGAGGCTCTGGGATTGACATCTCAGGTACGACTGTACACATTCTATTATATGCTGATGATATCATTCTTGTGTCGGATACTCGGACAGGGCTACAAAGGCATCTACAAGCCCCTGGATACTTTCTGTGCAGAGCGAGGACTCACACTGAACCTTGGGAAAACCAAGGTTATGGTCTTTCATACATCAGCAGCAGTCAGATGCCAGACTATCTGACACGAGGGTACGTAGCACTAGCAATTTTGGAACGCCAGTGTCACCAGGCACACTTCCAGGAGCCCCATACTAAGGGGTGGCTATTTGATACACTAGTTACTCCAGCATTGATGTATGCAGCAGCAGTATGGGCACCAGGTTTGGCTACATCCTCATGGACACAGATAGAGCGCCCTCAGATTTTGATGCTCTCACGGATGATCCGCAGCAAACCTTCAGTACCACATGATATCCTTCGAGCAGAGTTTGCTGTACCACCTATGTTAGTAGAGGCCATGTTCCAGACTATATCTTTTATACACAGGATGCAAGAGCTCCCACTAAATCGGGTATCTCGGGCTGCTTGCTGAGGCATCCAGACAGCTTGCTGAGGAGGGACATACCTGGTCATGGTACTCCCAGGTGGTACAGTGGATATCATCACACAGGATTGATATTGACAGATTACCACCCCTACAGTATGACCTAGCTGCACCACATAGACGCCTCTCTCAGACAGAGAGGAACACAGTCACGAGACATGACATTTGGCAGGGCCACATACAGGAGACTTGGCTATCTCCCAGTCAGCCACTCCCAACGAAGATGCTCTACTAGAGAGACCACTTCTTGAGCACCTCCACAGACGGCTTCATCCAGCGACCACGATACTTGGAGGTCCACTTATCAAATGGAGTCAGAGTAGCCATTGGGCGACTAAGGGTCTCATCACACCAACTGGCGATCGAGACTGGGAGAGCATCACACATCCCTCGAGCAGAGCGCATTTGCAGATTATGCCAGATGGGGGTAGAGACAGAGGAGCATTTTGTTTGCCAGTGTGGTGCTTTGCACGAGATCAGGGCATGCTATCCTGAGGTTTTTAGAGGGACCACATCACTTAGACAGATCTGGGAGAGATCGAACCAGAGACAACTAGGCAAACCACTACTAGCACTACAGAGACACAAGGAGATCTTACTTCAGACACCCGCACATCATAGCGGAGGAAGACAGTCCCAGTTGACTGACTTCTTCCAGAGATTGGCACCAGTAGCCCAGCCACACACATTGGGAGTGACATCTCAGCGAGCGGAGGAGATTCGAGCTAGGCGACGACCCAGACTAGCCGGCTATCAGACACCACGGCTACACCACAGAGAGATCGCGGCCATCCAGTCTCAACACCAACAAGAGGTCCAGGAGCAGCTCGCACATTTTCGCTCTGATCCAGGACGCATGTTCCAGACATTTACGGCATCCTCAGATCGGATGTATGACATATTGTACCCAAACTATGGGACTGGATGGAGATAGGAGTAGATAACATATCATACTTATATCACCCCTTCAGCATATAGAGAGGCATTAGTAGCCCTAGTACTCCATCCACACCCTCTCGTTTGTACACCACCATTGAGTCCCCTATGGTCGTGTTGTCATACTTGTACATTTTATTCTCACTCCACATTTTCCTCTTGATGACTGGAAGAACATCATTGTACTACTTGTTTGTCTCATAGCCCAATTTTGGCCTTTTGCAAACGTTAATCTCTCTCTCTCTCTCTCTCTCTCTCTCTCTCTCTCTCTCTCTCTCTAGTTCACTACTTTTTCATTTTGTTGGGATGACAGAGGATACCCCACACAGGTACACTGATTTGTCTCATAGGCCGAGTTCGGTCTTTTGGAAGACGTTAATAAAATCTTTCTTTCTTTCTCTCTCTCTCTCTCTCCCCCCCCCCAAGTCTCTCTCTCTCTCTCTCTCTCTCTCTCTCCTCCACAAGGCTCTCTCTACTGCACCTCCCCGGACCCTTACACACATACTGAAATTTTATTCTTATTGTGCTTGAAATTTGAAATATATTTTAAAACTTCAAGTCGTGACTCGTCTTGACATTTCTCCACTTTCTTGATTGCTTTTTGTGCATATGCCATAGATGCCTCGTGCACCGAGTTCCGTATGGGCAAGGCACACCATCATTCAAGGCACACCCAACACCCCAAGTGTCGGTCGCTCCAACACACACGTGTCGAAGTGCAAATATTGTGGAGGAATATTTACTAGCACATCCACTCGTGTTATTTATCACCTTCCTCTTTTTGAGCCTAGCTTTCTCAAATCGCAAAAGAACCCAGTCACCCAATGCAAACTCTAATACACGTTTGTGACAGTCTGCTGCCTTCTTTTGCTTTTGCTGAGTTTTTTGGAGTGCCAACTTAACTCTCTTATAAGCTTCATCCATGTTCTCCACATACGGTCAGCCTCAAAGATCTTATCCTTTGTGTGAAAAATGGGTGGTACCTTCTTCCCTCCTTCCACAATCTCAAAAGGCGCCTTGCCCGTCGAGGTATGGATGGTGTTGTTATAAGGGAACTCCACCAAAGGAAGATACTTTTCCCATTGTTGCTTGTGCTCTGACACATAACACTTGAGAAGATCTAACACTATGGAATTAGCCTCTTCCGACTGCCCATCTGTGTTACGACCTTGTGTTTTTCCCTCTGGACAACAAGCAGGTGGACACGGGCACGGGCACGGGCACGGGATGGACACTGTGAACAGGCATCAATTGGATATGAAAAGGAAACTCGTGTGTGTGGCCAGCCCAAGTGTGAAAGGGGACAAAAAGGATTTTAAAGTTTTTAAGGTTTTAAAACCTTTGATGATAAAAATATTATTATTTTTTAAGGCATGCTGTCATGACCCTGTGTTTTTCTCTGGACAAGATGCAGATGTGCACGGGGACATGGTGGACAGTGTGAATGGCATCAGGTTGGAGTCAAAAAGGGAGCCCATGTGTGGATAACCTCAAGTGTGAAAGGGGGCAAAGAGATTTTAGCTTAAAAGGTTTAAAAACCTTTAAAATCATTTATAAAGCCCTTCATTAAAGAAAGACGTGGCCCTTATGCTATTTGGGGGCCACGTGTGCTTTTTGGGGAAGAGGAGGGCTGTCAGATAAAGGAGGCGCCTACCCCTAGATGAGGCGCATGTGCTTTTTGGGGTGGCTGCGTAGAACTGGACTATATGCTGGTTGCGCACAGGGGATTGCTTGCAGGTCTATACGACTGTACGGACAGCTGTACGGACAGGACAGAAAACAGGCGCATACAGGCTGCTATGCGTGGGGAGTTTTCTGAAAAAGAGGCGCATACAGGCAGGGGCTGCAGGGCTGCGTTTCTTGCAGGCGGCTGCAAGACAGCAGGCGCACAGAGCTGGGCGTGCTTTCTCTCTCTTTTCCTTGCCAACAGGTGGGCTGGATTTCAGGCGCAGCATACAGGAGGCTGGACTGTGTGTTGCTTGGGCAGTTTTTAGGGCACCTTTTGATAGGAGAAAAAGCGCATGGCTGCAGGTGCTTTTCTATCTTTTTCTTGGTGCAAAAGTGGAGGACTGGACTGAACAGGGGGGAAGGACCGGATTTTCCATGGCCTCTTAAGCACCAAGAGACTTGAAAAATCCGAACTGGGCGCTAATTACCAATCCAAACATGCTCCAATTATGACCAAACTTTGCAAGCATGTCGGGCTGGGTACCCCGCACATGCTTGCAAAGTTTGGTCCCAATCGGAGCATGTTTGGGTATGATGGTATGGGCTGGTTTTCCATGAACATAGACATCATGTCGATGGCGTTCAACTGAACTTTCAGCTTCTCTTTGCTTTTGGTTCGGGACTGTTTATGGGCTGTTTTTGCTTGGCTGCAAATTCAGCAATGTACTTGGGTTTTTGGCTGCAAGTACAGGTCACTTGAATATGTTTCTTGGCATGGGAGTGATGCAAGCTTGCATGGCTGCGTGCTCATGGAGCAGATTGTTTTCTTCCTGCTAGAAAGGAACAGAGGGACCTACAGTCTGTGTAGTGATGCAGAAGCACTGGATGTGTCAGGGTGTGATGCTGTTCATAGTGTGAGAGGCTATGGATGGTTGTGGCAGCCTTGATCATGGGAGAAAGCTTCTGTATGCAGACTCAATGTGAGAAGAGTCTTTCGATATGAACAATGGCTGGACTTGTTTGTGGATGCCGTGTGGACAAGAAGCCAGATGCAGGTTCTTTGCAGGCTTCAGGAGTTCTACTGGGACGGCTGAATTACCAGCCTTATATTGTAATCCAAGCTCTTAAAATCAATTAAAGAAATACCGCAAGGGGCGCCACTGCGTTTTGGGGCCAATCGGTGTCCGTGTACTGTTTGCAGGAGCACTCTAGCTCCCCCTGTTTGTTTTCTTTTTCTAGGTCCTCAATGGTGTTGAAGTGTTTTATGTGCAAGTGTTTGTTCCACCGCCCTTTGCTTTCTGAAGGCCGGTTCACACATGCATTTTTTATCTTTGCTTTTGGCATTTTTGAGAAAAAGCGAATCGCCTCCTTATAAAAAGGCGAAAGGTGGCGCGTGGAGTATGGCGCATCCCCGTGAGGCGGTCGCCGTGTGGAGTCGGCGTTGCACGCATGGGTTACAGGCAGGTTGCAGCCAGCAAAGGGGCTACAAACGGGCTTTGCATGTGGGCTACAGTGAGGCGGGCAACAAGGGACAGCCAGACAGGTGTCAAGCAGAAGATTCTCTGCAGCTAGTCGGGCAGCCAGGCGGGTGTCAGGAGGGAGGCTCTCTATGCCAGGTGGCTGCGTGTGTGGAAGCAGCCAGTAGAGACTTATCCAAGTGACTGTTGGGTTGGACAGCACGACTCTATCTCTCTCTTGGAAGGAGGCGAGCTGAAGGAGACACCGAGGAGCTAACAGCCAAGGGGTTTCTGTCTCTCTCTTCGCAAGCAAGCCTTGTTTATGAGATTGGGATACAGAGGATCAAGTTCAGATGCACAGGATGATGTTCTTGGAAGAGGTGTGTTGCTCTTCGACTTGGACTTATGTGTATTTAGGGATTGCTTGACACATCCTCTATCTTTCTCTCTCTAGGTTTTGGCAACCGTGATTTGTTGGTATATCTGTCATGGAAACAGGACATTGGTTTTCGAGAGGAAACAAGACTTAAGTATCAAGGAAACAGGCCTATGGTTTATGGGTAGTCTATGGTTTATCAGATACAGGTCTTTGGTTTCATGTGGAAAACATGTCTTTGGAATTCATGTGGACAGGTTCTAGTTTTCTCGAGGTTACATGCAAGCTCTGATTATAGGAAGGACACGTGGTTTGGTACAGCTCTACTGCTGTTTGGGAAAGGGTTTGTGGGATCCATGGTACCGCAAGGGGCGCCACTGCGTTTTGGGGCCAATCGGTGTCCTTGTACTATTTGCAGGAGCACTCTAGCTCCCCCTGCTTATTTCCTTTTCCAGGTCCCCATTGGTGATGAAGTGTCTTGTGTGCGAGTGTTTGTTTCACCGCCCGTCAAATTTCTTAAGGCCGGTTTCAATCTGTCTGTGGATGAAACGATGATGAAAACTTGAGAGTTGTACCCATGTTGTCAAACAACCGTCTCCAAAATAAACTCATCATCCGTGGATCACGGTCACTAATGATAGACGAAGGCATGCCATGATACTTGAAGATGTTCGCCATGAACAACTTCACCATGTGATCAACTTCTTACGCACGGAAATGAAATGAGCCTACTTACTGAACCTGCATATGATAGTCCAAATGCCATCATTCCCCGTTTGTGTCCTCCAAAGATCAAATATAAAATCCATGGCAATGCTCTCCCATGGTCTATCTAGAATAGGTAAAGACTAAAGTAACCCTCGTACGGTCATACTTCACCTTCTAACATACGATGCATTGCCTAACAAAAGCATCAACATATCTTCTCAAGGTTGGCCAATAAAAGAAAGCCTCAATTGCCTTTACCGTGGCGACAATACCTCTATGACCTGCATCAACGGAGCATGACTTTCGATCATAACCTTCAGTCGTAACTGCTTGGTAACGCACAATCTACCATGCATCAACAAAAAGCCATCCCTGAGAGTATAATGATCATGCCGCTAACCCTCAAACATCTGATCATAGACCCTTCCAAAATCCTCATCCTGTGCATACTGCTCTTTCATCTCATCAAGCTCATAATGATAAGCAAGTGAAACTGCTAAGACCTGTGGCTTGCGTGACAAAGCATCTGCCGCAACATTCTTTTTGCCTTCCACATGAACAATCTAAAAGTGGAACATAGACAAAAAGTTGGCCCATCTCATATGCTTCTCAGAAAGTTTAGTTTGCGTGAGGAAATAACGCAAGTTCTCATCATCTGTCTGCACAATGAAATTAGCCCCAAGCAAATAGTGTTTCCATGTAGAAAGAGCATGGATTACAGCCAACATCTCTTTCTCATAAACCTGTAAATGCTTCTCGGCATTCTGTAATATACGACTCTCATAGGCTATCACATGTCCTTCTTGCATGAGAACTGCCTGTAACACGTGGAAGCTCTGGGGGTCTTCTTTCAACCCTAAACACCATCTAGAGCATGCTGATGCAAAAACGCAAACAGAAGGGACAGTAGAGAGAGAGAGATATGGCTGGAAATTCAGTATATTCATATGGTACAAAAAGGTACCCCTAATCTACAGCCATAGGCTGCCTTCATAAAAGGTAGAATACACCAAAATCTGTCCTACTCTAAGGACCCATTCCTTAAGGGAATGAATCACTCTACCAATGAGCATTCTTGCCTACTTATAGGCCCTTGGACAAATAAAACGCTGGCCAACTGCTGGTCGGCCAGCCGACTGGGCATAAATCCATATATCCTGAAGCGCTTGCAGCCAACCTTGTTCTGTGAAGCCGACAGAGCCTCCTGTGCAGCCGACAGAGCCTTCCACCTTTTCCATGCCCTGCTCCAAGTCCAACACTGGCCCAAAACTGTAGCATGCTCCTACACTCTGGTCTTTTTTTGGTTGCCCCTGCTGGACTAGCTGAGTTACTTGTCCATGGGCACACACATGCACATGACATCCCCCTCTGCTAAACTTGATGACAAGATTCCAACTTTTTCCTTGGATGACTGTCATGCACATGACATCCCCCTCTGCTAAACTTGATGATGGGATTCCAACTTTTTCCTCGGATGACTGTCATCGTCCCATTCTGTTCCAGGGGTCCCTCTGTCATCCATCCATCTCTGGCAACCCCTTTCTCTAAAAACCCCGGCATAGTCTCCAAAACCACTCTCAACTCTGAATAAGATCTATGCATCTGTTCCATCCAGTCCCCAATCCATTCCTGCCTTGACTTTGGACACTATCTTGGTCTTCATTCCTAAGAAATGAATCTGGCACTCTCACATCACCCCTTGAAGGATAATCCTCCCTTGGGACCGTTGCCCGAGAACCTCTCTGGCTCACAGGACTGCCATCTCCTCTAGCTTTGTGGTACACCACCAACAAACCTCCTCGGAGCTCTTCTCGATCTTGTGTTCCTTGCCTTGGGCTTCGTACCCGTGCACTTTCTTGTACCTTGGACCTGTACAAAATCATATGGGACTGAATCAGTGTTTAGCTTTGTTGAGCCTGAAGCTTTGATACCAATGTAACACGTGGAAGCTCTAGGGGTCTTCTTTTAGCCCTGAACGCCATTTAGAACATGCTGATGCAAAAACGCAGACCTTCCATCTTTTCCATGCCCTGCTCCAAGTCCAACACTGGCCCAAAACTGTAGCATGCTCCTAAACTTTGGTCTTTTTCTGGCTGCCCCTATTGGACTAGCTGAGGAACTTGTCCATGGGCACACATGCACATGACACTGCCCCAATGTTGTTCCCACATTTATCACACTGGACAACAAAAGCCTTTCAGAGATCCGATAATACCAATACGAGATCCAAAGTAAGCTTTTCTTTAAGCTTTTTAAAGGCTGCAATTTTTTGATCAGCCCATCGAAAAGGCTTCTTTGTTAAAGCATGAAGGGGCGAAGCAATCTCAGCAAAATACAGTATGTAACGCCTGTAATAGAAACACAATCCCAAAAAGCTACGCACATCATGCACGGTCCTCAAATCTGGCCAATTGAGAATTGCTTCCACTTCCGAAGGATCCATACGGACTCCATCTTTAGACACGATATGTCCCAAGAAGTGTATCTCTTCGAAGAACTCACTCTTCTTGCCATTAATGACCAACCTATGCTTCCAGAGTTCTTCAAACACAGTGGCCAAATACTTCCTATCCTCCTCCTCTGAGCGTGAATGCACAATCATATCATCAAAGAATGTGCCCACAAACACTCTTTGAGGCCGAGAAATCCTATCCATCATCCTGTTAAAGGTGACAAGAACATTTGTCAAGCCAAAGGGCATGACCAAGAACTCATATAGCCCAAAAGTGGTCCGAAATGCTATCTTATGCACATCCTCGGGTCTAATGCATATCTGATGATACCCGCTTTTCAAGTCTATCTGACTAAAGACTGTGGAGCCCTGTAAGCGGTCCAATATGTCATCAATCCTCGGAATGGGGAATCGATTCTTGATGGTGTTCTTGTTTAGCGCCCTGTAGTCAATACACATGCGCCAAGAACCATCTTTCTTTTGTACTAAGAGCACAAGTGAGCAAAAGGGTGATGAGCTAGGCTGAATCAACCCCTTTTTCAACAACTCCTGTACCTGGCTCATAATTTCCTCTTGTTGGGCTACACTAACACGGTACGGCGGTCTATTTGGTGGGGTACTCCCCGGAATAAGATCAATAGCATGATCTTCTGGTCTTTCCAGAGGAAGTTCTCCTGGTAATGTCTCGAAAAAACAATCCTAGTACTCACGTAGGAAATCAGTCCTGTCTTTATCTAACATAGACAAATTAGATTTAGACTCATTATCTTTTGCATCCTTTACAAAAACCAAGTACGCAAAAAGATGCTTTTTCATAACTGATGAAATGGCCGAAGCCGATACAATAGGAACAAATTTCCCTCTAAGCTTTACATCCAAAATATGCTCTTTCCCTCTATGAGTCAAAGTAATCTTCCTGTTATACGTATCCACCACCGCATGTACTCTATGACACCATGGCATACCCAACAAAACATCACATGCATCAAGTGGCATGATAAAGAACTCCTCACTATCCACATAACCCTGCACATGAAGCCTCAACTTCGCAATAATAGGGGTAACGAGTTCTACATATCCAGGACAAGCCATATTAACCTCATAAAAAGACCCCATCTCCTCTGCGCGGATCCCCAATCTGCCAGCCAAATCTAATGAGATAAAGTTGGCTCTAGCACCTGTGTCAAAGAAAATCAAGGCATTCTAATCTCTAACTTTGCCCCATGCTGTCACCAGCCTGGACATTTCCCAATATGAAAGGGGTCTGGTGGACTCCAGGATGTCTAAATATTTGGAAAGTACAAGCTTTGGAAATGGGGGATTATCCTAGAATACAAAGGACCACACTCCTAAAATTTAGGAGAGTTGCTATTTTTGGCCTAACTCTGATGGAAATTCTATTCGCGTCATTACATCTGGAATTGAGCAGATACCAAGAGTTGGCAAAGTGCCTATGACAAAATGTCTACCAGTTGGGATATTTCTAGAGATAAAGTTTCTTGAAGGACCCATCTCTTAGATTGGGACATGTGGCAAGAAAGTGGACCAAAGTGAGACAAGTGGCCTCACACTTGTCACTTCAGCTATTGTGTGGCTCTCCACTTGTCATTGTAGCCTTCTCTTACCATTTTAGCTCATGGGAGGCCCAAATCTATAAATTGGAGCCCTCTCTCTTCATTAATAGAGGCTCTCTTGCTGCACACTAGCCTCTACCACCGTTACAGGCTGCCCTAAGGATGGCTACTCTCTTTCACTCTCTTGAAGGCTGCCCATGAAGAATACCAACTGTTGGGGACTGTTTTGGAGGCTTCCATCGCGAAGAGATATTGAAGACAAGGGTATTTAATCATTTATTATGATTTCTAGCCATTATACTTGTTGTACCAGCTTTTGTACTTGTTGTACCTGTTGTACCAACCACCGTACCGGCTATACCAGCCACCGTACCGACTGTACCAACCACCGTACAGACTGTACCAATCATTGTACCTACTGTACCAGCTGAATGGAGAGTTGTACTTGCTGTACCAGCTCTATTGCATGAAGACCCGTGGTTTTTGGAAAAGAACCAGTACCCACACGGAAGTATATGGATTTTATTGTTGGCTCTGCATTTCTACAACCATTCCGGCTTGGTTGTCTCGTGTTGGGCTATGTTATGGCATTTGTATATGGATAATCCGGCATCTCCCGTGGGGAGAGTAAGGCCCTCAAAGCTTGTACATGATATTATTCTCCTTGGGTAATAAAATACTCCAAGGGGGGGAGGGGGGGGGGGGATCGACCCATTCCGGCCTCTATGCGATGTCACACGTGCAAGCTCCATTTTCAACATTTGTGGATGTTTTGTCAGGTATTTAATTTTGTATTTTCAGATTCAGTTATTGGTAAAATTAAATATTGTTTGTACAAGTCTTGTCAGGCAAAAATATCACATCCTGTTGCCTTCATTAGGTAAGGCCACCAAGATGGTGACTTTTTCCCATGATTACCCTGACCACGCCCTCACGTTTTGAGAAGCCAATGAAGGTTATCTGGGGTATGAGGAAAACTGAGAGCAAAGCAGATTCGGGAGCACCAGGTATTGCTCCCTCCGCAGTTTCACCTTGCCATGCGTTAGTACGGGCATGCCTGTTGGTGCACGGTTCCGAAAGACCAGTGTGAGGACAAGTGTTCATCCAGTGAAGGTGGGAGATTACTTGTGACTTGGTCTACTCCGACACAATTGATTCTTCACCGACAACATCTTATTGTTTACCAATTGTACTCACTCCTTGTTATGGAGAAATCTGGCCTAGGGCCCGTGAACACTTATACATATAAATACTCCAAGAAATACAACAGTATTGAGGCTGGGGCCCGCCCTTTCCGGCCCCAGTGATGGTGTCAAGTGTTCTTTGTTATTTTCAGTTTTAATGTTGCAAGTATTGTCCATTGTTTGAATTAGTTAAGTGTATTTTATCTTCCGATTTGTAGGCCTCTTGTAGGGAGCGGTTACAACAACCAAACCCTAACCCTAAAAATCAACCAGCCCTAACCTGAAAATCAGCCTTAGCAGCGTTTATATGGAAGAGCACGAGAGAATGTCCCATTCAATTTTGACCCCTTTGCCCAATTTTGCCTAATTTATGAAATTCTCCAATTTTCTACGACACCAAGTTTAAAAAAAACGATGGCAAGCTCTAGCCTCACCGGGTCTCTAGCCTTAAAACAATGCTTGCTTAGGATCCCCTTCTCTCTTCCACGCACATGATCATTCCCCTTCAGGCTGAATCGGCCGTTTGCAAGCCTCACCACCTCTATGTGAAAAGACACGCCTTTTGATGTTTTTTTTAAATAATGCTTTTAACAAAGCATTATAGCTCCATACCTCAGCCACCTTACAAACCAACCTTAGCCTTTTAGTATCTAAGGCTTCAAAGCCTTAGGCACGTGGCAGCCCACATAACCCAGCCAAACCAACCGGCCAACGTGCACACCATTTTTTTATTTTTATTTTTAAAAACATGCACCCAATGCCCAGCCATGCTGTTAATAGCCAGCCCCAAACAACGAACAAACTCCCCCCCCCCCCCCCCCAAAAAAAAAAAAAGAGATAATCGGCCAACCTCACATGGAGCGAGCGAACACACACAACAACAAAAAACAAAAACAAAAACAAAAACAAAACTGTTACTTCTCTGCAACGCATGAATCAGCAGCCTCCTCCAATGCAACAGCCAATGGTTTCTCCCTTTTTCTGCAGCATTATCAGGTGTGTTCGTTTCAGCATTTTGTGCCTGTAAAATCCCCATACATCAACATAACAAAAAAGCACAACAATGTTGCATTGCTTTATCTCAAAAACCCGCCACTTCATAATTTTTCGGACACAGCACATATCGGCTGCCAACGTTACCATGTACAAGTACAAAACCAGTCCCAACATTACTTGGACCCAGTTGTCCATTGCCCAATAAATAGGTTCAAGCTTCACTTTCCAGCCCGTACCTTCTTATGGATGAGGCACCCGATAACCTTAGCTATCTTCAAGACACTCCTTGGGCACCCTCCCGTGGTCCTAAACCTGCTTGTTTTCCCAACACTTTTCCGCATTCACCATGAAGGAAGAACAGACTCTAGAAGCATAGTCACATGGAACATCGTTCCAGAATGCAAGGAACGTGGGAACACCATGTAGCTTGCGTAGGGAGCGTAGAAACGTGTTGGAACGTTTGAGGCAGCCTGTCACCTAGCATGCGTACTGGGAACGCCTCGAACGCATTCCTGGAATGCCTGAAACGCATTCCACGATCAGCTGGTTTGAATGGAGCGGACGCGCACAAATAAAAAGATCATGGCCGCGTCGCGTAGTTTTTTGCCGTTTTTTGGTTACTGCCACGACTTCTTGGCCGCATCGCTCATTAATGAGCGCCTAACGTGCCTACAAGCGGCGGCCAGCAGCCAGCCACACCGACGCTAGCCAACCACACAAACTTGAAACAACACACAGTGCAACGCCCACGTCTTGCAACTTGAAATGGCTTATGCTTCGAAACAGCTTGCACAAGAAATGCAGCCACGTCCACTCGGCACGTTGCCAACCTCAAGAAGAAGCTAGTTAAAGGGGATTTTTATTAATTTTTTAAAATTTTAAAAAAAACGTCTTGCCACCTTACATAACGACCTCTCTCTCTCTCTCTCTCTCTCTCTCTCTCTCTCTCTCTCTATATATATATATATATATATATATATATATATATATATATATATATATATTTAACCTTGTCTTGTGCAGTGCATAAGGCAAGTCTAATACAGAATGTCCACATTTTCTATCTTACAATCTCTCTCTCTCTCTCTCTCTCTCTCTCTCTCTCTCTCTCTACTAACTCACTCTACTCTTTAGAGTTTAAAGTCTAGATTCTCTCTCTCTCTCTCTCTCTCTCTCTCTCTCTCTCTCTCTCTCTCTCTCTCTCTCTCTCTCTCCAGTCAGGGTGCTGACCACAGAGGATATTGAGGAGATCCGCCAGTGTCCGATGCGGCACATATTATGAGATGGAGGTACCTCCATAGTGTACCTTCCAGTTCCAGTTTCATTTTCTAGGTGCCAGTAGTATCATCTTTATTTTTCATTTTCTGGGTTTTTTTATCCAGACATTGTATCAGATCCACCATGATGTAACTTTTGGTCTCATAGGTCATTATGGCCTTTTGAAGACGTTAATATAACATTTCATTTCATTTCATTTCTCTCTCTCTCTCTCTCTCTCTCTCTCTCTCTCTCTCTCTCTCTCTCTCTCTCTCTCTCTCTATATATATATATATATATATATATATATAACCTTGTCTTGTGCAGTGCATAAGGCAAGTCTAGAATTTGAAGCCTTCTCTCATTCCTATAGCTATGAAGTTACAGAATGTCCACATTTTCTATCTTACAATCTCTCTCTCTCTCTCTCTCTCTCTCTCTCTCTCTCTCTCTCTCTCTCTCTCTCTACTAACTCACTCTACTCTTTAGAGTTTAAAGTCTAGATTCTCTCTCTCTCTCTCTCTCTCTCTCTCTCTCTCTCTCTCTCTCTCTCTCGTAATAGAAGATATATTACCAAACATCACTTTACAAATGGCCACATGGTCTACACTTATGAGATAGAGTTGGCAGACATGTCTAGATTCAAGTGCAACACCATGGCTGCTCAACTTTCCTTTCGAATTCACCAATATCGTGATAAGATGGACTTTGAGGTTGTGCCCCTATCCATATATGACATGATCTTGGGTCAACAATGGTTATATTAGTATGACCCTCTCATCAATTTTCCTAGCCACACCTTACACTTTCTCAAAAATGGCATGGACCAATCTCCAAGGCATTCGCGATCAACCCTCCACAGCAACCTTGTCCACACTTCAAGCGAAGCGGTGGGTAGGTTGTTCTTCGACACTTTTAATGGTTTATTCCAGAGGAGACAATGCCTGACCATACATAATTCAAAGGTGGCATATTTAGTTCAACCCTTCTTTGTCCCACATTTGGATCTTTTTCTTGTGGAATTACCCCCAGTTTTGTCTCCTTGGTGACTAGTGGATCATCCAATTGATCTACTTCTTGGCAATTCGCCGCTCCATATCAAGTCTCTTTTAATGAATCACAAGAACTTCAACGCCAAATAACGGAGCTCTTGGACAAAGGCCATATTCGTCCCAAGAGAGTCCTTTTGGCGCACCAGTTCTGCTCGTGAAAAAGAAAGATAAGTCAATGCAAATTTGCATTGATTATTGTGTCCTTAACAAACTCACTATCAAGAATAAATAACCTCTTTCTCAAATTGATAAACTAGTTGATCAGTTGCTTTATGCCAAAGTATTTTCGAAGATTCATTTAAAGTCAGAATATCATCAAATCCATATTCGTGAAGTGATGAACGCAAGACTGCCTTCCACACGAAGTATGAACATTATGAATATTTGGTCATGCCTTTCGTGTTAACCAATGTCCCAGCAACTTTTATGAGTCTCATGAATGACCTTTTTCGACCATTTCTAGACAAGTTCACGATAATTTATCTTGACGATATCTTGTTTTTTAGTGCTTTAATCGATGAGCACAACAGGCATCTACATCAAGTTTTTTAGATATTGCGCGACAATGCACTTTTTATTAATCCACAGAAAAGTGAATTTTTCAAGGCATCGTTAAAGTATCTTGGGTACATTATTTCAGATGATGGTGTTTCCATTGTTATATTAAGGATTGACCGACGCCGCAGAATGTTCATGATGTCAAATCATTCTTGAGTCTTGCCAATTTTTATCATACAAAGGTGTATAAGTTTTCGGCCATTGCATCACCATTGACAGAGGTTTAAAAGTCAACACCTGCTTTTCAATGGACAAATGATGCTTCTCACGCCTTTGATAAGCTAAAGGTTGCTTTGACAACAACCCCAGTAATGGCAATTACAAATCCCAATCTTCCTTTTGAAGTCATGGCAGATTCTTCTAACTTCTGCTGAGGAATAGGTGGCTGTCCATAGAAGGAACTCTGAGAGTTTGCACCATAAGCATGCTGCATATTCGGAAACTGGCCAAAAGATGGTTCCTGTGGGATGGCACCACTATGACCCTGTGGAAGATTCTTCGAACGAACCTTCTTCTTCTTTTTCTCGGGCTCTGTGCGGGGCTCTATGCGGGATCTCATAAATTCAGCAAATCTCTCGCTCTGTGTTTGCTGCATAAAAGTATCCATAACACTAGCCAAGCGATCTTTGAACCGAGCATCATCATCCTCTTTACCATGCACATCTTCTGGCTGTGTTACATCCTCATAAGGCTCAACATCTACAGCCTGTTCTCCTGCAAAAATATCCTCAGATACATCTCTTCAGGAGAAGTCTCTTGCTCTTCTTCTTCATGATAGAAGTACTCATCCTCTGTATCAGACATGATTGCTGAATTTCCAGCGATGGCTTTCTTCAAAGCAACCACAAGCTCACCCCCTTCAGAAAGTTGATGATTGGTCCCGGCGACGGAACCTTGAAACCGGCCTCTGATAGAAAACCAGAGTGCGGTAGATTAGCAATCACCCGTCCACTTGTAGTCTAGATGTGAAAACAAAGCAGATTAGAGCTAGAGTGCCCAAATCTGAAAACACAGCGACACCTGTTGGCCCCAAAGCTTGGCGCCCCTTGCGGTATTTCTTTATTCAATTATAATAAAATGAATGGCTGAGTACAACACAAAGATCAGCCAAGAGTTTACACCTGTATATCCAATCTGACGGCCCACAAATCCTTCTTAGCACAGAGGATCTATGCACACAGATCTGTGTCTCTAAATAACACACTGTGCCTCCCTCTGATCAGCCAAGATCACTAAGCAGGCGAGCCATGGGCATACATCTGGCATAACTCAAGTGCATGATACATCATCTCAGCTCAAACATACATGTGCTGTCCAAACTCTGTCTCAACCCTTGTCAATCTGCCATACCCCTCCTCTCACAAGCGGCAAGATAACTCATATCTGCAACAGACATCAAGCAGTAGAAAGAGAGATAGATGAACAGAAACGGAGCTTACCAAATTCAGCTCGTGAAACAGCACTGGAGGAAGCAACAACACCAATCTGTACTTGCAGGCACTTGTATCCACAATCCTGCTTCACACATGTGCTTGTACTTGCCTGTATCCTCCTCCTGATGTTCACTCTTATGCTGTCCTTGAAAATACAGATCTGAAAATCAGCACTGTACCCGTCTGTACCACCTCGGGATACGTGCCAAGAGTTGTACTTGCACAATCAGCCTGCTGTCCTGATTCTGGTCGCCTGAATCTGTGTAACCAGGCCTGTCTAGCACCTGTCTGCACCGCCTGCAGCAACTGTACTTGCTGTACCTGGCTGTCCGTACAATGTGCGGCAGCCGTACAGTACTGTACTGGCTGTGTACTTGCTGGTACAGCCTGCACAGGACCTGTGCGCAGAGAATCCAGCAGAGAAAGAGTGCTTACAGCAGAATTCAGCAGCCGCCTGTGTGTAGCGTGGACCAAGAAAGAGCCTGCAGCCTGTCCGTACAGGGCTGTACGGCTGGTTTGCACAGGGAAAACAGCAGCAAACAGTCTTCAGCAGTCGCCCTTCTCCTTCCACTTCTCCACGCTTGTGTATATGCGCTTGAAGAACTCCACGATTCCCTCTTTTCCAAAAGCTAGAGAGAGAGAGAGGAGAGAGAGATACACTTACTCCAAAAGTGGCTCCTCCCCAAAATAATCCCTAGGGCCCCAAACTTTAATAAGTTCCTAGGGCCACTAAGGCCTAGGGGCAAACTTTAATAAACATTAAAGTTTAATGTTTCTAGTTCCCCCCTTCACACCTAGGGATGTCCACACATCTTAAACTCTGTCCGGGCACCCCCCATGTGAATCATAAAATATTCTGACTCTGCAACCACCATGCCCACACTTGTACTGTTCCATTTTCACAGGGCCATGACAGTCACCGTGTGTGTGTGTGTGTGACACGGCTTCTGCCTTTTTTGCGCTTGAGGGTAGCTCCCTTTCCAATGGCCTATCTGGCCACAAATAAAGCACGGCCCTCCCAGATGTTTTGAAGGCTCGGATCAGTCCTCTGAGTCTTCTTGGAATTTAGTTGACCCGAAGTCTAGGTCTTATTCTGAGTTGTAAAAGCCTTCACAAACCTTAACCTTTTTTTTACGTTTGGCATCTAGTTCGTAGTTACCTTTCAACTTCTAAGGAACATTCTTCTTACTCTTCCCAGCAACTCTCTCTTCATAGATCTTTATAAAACGGATAGCATCCTCAAGTGTTTTGCAATTATTGTTCCTCACTTGAAGCTTATGATCCTGGGGACAATTCCTGCATAAGAAATCCAAGCAAGGTGACCGCATCCATATGCGTCATCTTCGCCTGCAACTCTCTAAACTTGTGCAAACACGTGCCAAAAGACATGGTCTTCATATCCAACTCTGTAAACCTGGATACCACGTCATACTCATCCTCCACCTAGAGGAACTCATCCCTAAACATCTGACCGAAACTAGCCCAAGCAATAGGCTTGTTCCAAAGCTCTCTCCACCATGACAGGGCTTTCCTTTTCAAGAGGCCTTGCACCATCTGAATCTTCCGAGCATCCTGGAGAGGATGGTATTCAAAATTTCACCTATTAAGCCATGCATCAACCACTTCCTGAGTTCTCTCCCTCCTCTCCCCCAAAAAAAACTCTAGGATGTAGAAAGAAACCAAAGCCTTCCCCAAGCTCCGTGTACAAGAAGAGAGGTGCAAAATCTGCTCCTTGGATATTTTGTCCCACGCTGAATAAGAGCTTCGTTTGATGGTTTAATGCTTAAGATGTGCTTTATTATATACGCCACACATGGCCTTTTTCCAAAAAAAGAACGCCCATACTACTTTTTTAAAAAATAAAGCAAGCTCTCCCCTTCTTGAACCCGCTGAAGTTGCTCTATTTAGAAGGTTTCTCTTAAAAACAGCACGCATGCTTTCTCTTTTGGTTTTTTAAGAAACAACATCAAAACATAACAACTTGCGCTTTCTCTCGCTGGCAGCATGTGCAGGCAACGCCCAACATCCTCCTGTCCATACCCGTGTACAGGCGCATATCCAGCTGGATGCACTGACTGTTCACCCTCTGCTGGCCGCCTTGGTTTACTCTCTCTCTACTCTGCTGTGCAGCCCTGCCCTGTAAGAAGCCGCCCTGCCATGCTTTTCTTCACACCAGACCCTTCTGCTGCGCACATAAGCCTCTGTCAATCAGCCCCTCAACACCTCTTGCCTACATGTATACAAGACATGTCAAGGGTAGACTCTTGAGGATAAATTGAAGCCTGCTTGGGCATCAACCAGAGAGGTACTAGGGTTTCATAAGGGTTCTTCTATACATCTACAACGCGCATGACTCTCCATATTCCCTCTCAGAATCCAGAAACAACCATGCCAGTAACCCTAGAAAGCATACTTCTTATGAGACAAAAAGCAAGCTACGGTGCTAGGAGAAATACCGGGGAATCTCGACATGAATAAACCATGAAAGATTTTTTTGTTTTTGTTTTTCGAGCCGGGGTCAGAGACGAGCACGCTCGCCTCTGAGACTCGAGCAGAGAAACCATGAAAGACACGCAAACCTTTGTAGACTCTATGTTTAGGTCGCTCTGATACCAAGTGTAAGAGGCCTCCCATGCCTGTCTAACCAAGGTCTCCTAAACACAATCCAAACAAGATTAGAGAAGAGGTGCAGGCAAGCTTACCACCCAACCATAGGATTAGGAAAGAGGACATACTCGAAAAACCCTGGCAAGGTTTCTATAGACCCAATGCCGTACGCATGGCATGACCGCGATGGATCGTAAACCGACCTCCAGCCTTCATACGAAACCAAAGGGCGGTGCAAAAACAAACTTGCACACAAAACACTTCAACACCTTTGAGGACCAAGAAAAGGAAAACAAACAGGGGGAGCTAGAGTGCTCCTGCAAATAGTACACGGACACCGATTGGCCCCAAAAAGTAGTGGCGTCCCTTGCGGTATTTCTTTAATTGATTATAAGAGAGCTTTGATTACAGTAAGGCCGGAAACTCAGCCATCACAGTAGAACTCCTGAAGCCTGCAAAGACCCTGCATCATGGCTTCATATCCACTCGGCATCCACAAACAAGTCCAGCCATTGTTCACATCAAAAGACTCCCACACATTGAGTCTGCATACAGAAGCTTTCTCCCATGATCACGGTTGCCACAACCATCCATAGCCTCTCACCCTATGAACAGCATCACACCCTGACACATCCAGTGCTTCTGCATTACAACACAGACTCCCAAACTGTTTTCCATAAGAGAACTTGCATCACAGCACAGCATACCATACAGTCGACACACCTATACCAACCCTCTCTACCTTCCAAGGATACTATCCATCTCTGTCATGGATTCCCTGTCCCCTGTCCAATCAGTAGCAAGGTTGTACCAAACATGTGTCCATTCCTGTACCTTCTGCCTGCATGTGACCTATCTCCTGGAGAACCATAAACATGTTTCCTCGAGAAACCTACGACCTGTTTCCACGTGAAACCCTTAGGCATGTTTCCCTTTGAAACCTTTGTCATGTTTCCATACAAAACCATTCCAACAACAGTGCCAACAACAACGGCATACATCTAGTTACCTGTTCCCTCGTGAAACATCTCGAAACATAGAGATGCCCATAACTTCAGGTCCCTCTGTTCCTTTCCAGCAAGAAGAAAACAATCTGCTCCATGAGCATGCAGCCATGCGAGCTTGCATTACTCCCATGCCAAGGAACACATTCAAGTGACCTGTACTTGCAGCCGGAAACCCAAGCACATAGCTGAATTTGCTGCCCAGCCTTGTACTCCCTCCTACAATCCACGCTTCTATGTCCAGCACTGTTTGTACGAACAACAGTTCAGCTTCTTCTTGCCAAAAGCAAAGGAGAGAGAAGAAGATCCTGCAGGCGCTTGTATACTCTGCAACACAGTAGCCAATAAGTCCTCCAAGAGCTAAAGAGAGAGAGAGAGAAAGAAGGCCTATGTCTCTGTTATGTAGCACAATACAGCAGCCAGCCCTTTACTCTCCCAAAAGCATGCCTAAGGAGCTATTCAGCTGCACCTGTAACTTCTGTAGCACAGCCCGCCTGCTGTCCTTCCAAAAAGCCAAGGTTATTCAGCTGCGCAGACCCGCCTGCACCTGTTTTCTCCAAAAAGCAAGAGTAAGCCTGAAGCACAGCCCACCTGTAGCTGTTTTTCCCAGAAAACCAGAACTCAGCGCTGGCCACCAGCACACTTTCCCAAAAAGCATGAGAGAGAAAGGCATGTCCTCCAAAATTGGAGTAGCCCCCATAAATAGCCTAGGGGCCACTCAAGGTTATAAAACCTTCCTAGGGGCCACCCAAGGTTATAAAACCTTTTGAACTTTAATTCTTGGCCACCAAAGGTTATAAAACCTTTTAAATTTTAATTCCTTTGTCCCCTTCACACTTGGGGTTGTCCACACATGGGTTTCCTTTTTAACTCCAAACTGATGCCACTCACACTGTCCACCATGTCCCCGTGCACACCTACATACTGTCCAGAGAAAAACACAGGGTCGTGACATGGATTGTGGCTAGCAACTCACCACCCAACCATAGAGTCTCCGGACTCACCCCCGAGCCTGAGATCCGATTGTCGTGAGCCTACCAATCACCAATGCCCCCTGGCGTCCCATACCACCAAGCCGAATCAACCATCTAACAACTCCATCACCAAGAGATCCTGCACACTTCTTGGCAACCCCAAGCTACCACATGGCTACTTGATCTCTTGTGTCTAATAAGTGACCCCAAGTCACTTACATGGTAATAACCTCGCTATAAGTGGCTTGCTTTTATTATAAAGCTTTCTTACTTTATTTATAAGCTTTTAGCCATTATTAGTCCTAGTTATTACTATTAGCCTGTGGCTATTATTTCCAATCCCACGGCCAATCTAGACCTCTTCTTGCTAGCACCATTAGCCTATGCGTAAACCTCTAGGTCCCCACACCCTTGGTTAAGCCTTAACCCTAATTCTAGGTTAACCCTCGTTGGGATATCCGATAAATCGGAGCTTATATGTGTGTAACACTGTGAACAGCCCCTTAAAAGGCTGGTAGTGTGCATGTGTGAGTCTGTGTGTGAACCACCTCTTAGGAGAGTGGATAAGCACGCATTAAATAAGGGTCAAAGGGTTTCGTGTAAGAAAGGCCTATATAACAAGCAATTGTACTTCATTTTAAATAAATCAAATCCGTATTTGAGTCGTGCAACCATCTCTCTCTAGCTTTGGCTCTTTCTTTCTCTCCTTCTCTCTCAACAGTCCTCTCCCTCTATCTTCACCATGGTGATCTACCACCCACCATAACCTTCTCTAAGACATCAGAGCAAGGTGTTGCTTGTAACGTATCACCATGCTTGCTGCTTCGAACGACTCGCCCCGCGCGCCTGCTACTTCGGACAATTCGGCGCCACCCATTTTCACTACCCAGAGTGGCGGAGCCCGTGCTAAGGTGTGCCAGCTAGGCTGAGCTGAGCACCACCGCTTAGTTGGCTAGGCAGACCAAAGGGGCAAGGACCCAAAAGATTTACAAACAAAACATTCTACTTTTCAACAAGATCCTTAGTAACTTTTACTGAAAGTGCCAGCTGGCTCTAGTTCGAGTGGGCCTGCTTAACAGCAGGTCCCAGGTTCAAACCCTGGTACCTTAGCAGTAGGAAAAACTCACCAAAAAAATTACACTAAAACGTTTAGCTCAGTCTACTAGCTTTGTGGCAAACCTGCACGTTTGCTGAAAGTGCGCAGCACAACAAGATTTTCATGGTTCTTCACCCAGGTTATGCGGGAGGGCTCTCCTGAGAACTCTATATAAGCCTCATCCAAAACAACTAAAACTGGCAGCTTCAAAATTTCCAAGAGGTCTGCTTCTGTTATCAGACTGTCACACCGACAAATGCAAACTTAATTTAAAAAATTCAGTCCATCAAGAACATCTTAAATTCTAGGAAGATGGCAGCACTACCAAAATACAAAAGGTTTCTAGAAATGATTTCTCTATGCATCACACCTGCCGTCTGGATTATTAGGAGATGTCAAAAAGATGACCTTTGGGCAATGCTGGTTCACTGCATTTATGATACCTTCAACATCCAGACTGAAATTCGACCGACGTGGGACTGCACATGTTGAAAGAGAAAAACAAGGATGCATCAGAAAGACACCTGACCCAGAGGAAGAAAGACAGCAACACGAAGATTCCAAAAAGCACCTGTTATGACTTTAGCCCCATTCACATCAGCATCGAACACATACATTGTGAACGTAGGTGGACAATCTATAATTCTGTCACCAGGCTCTAGTGTACACCTGGGAAAAAAAGCATTGATATAAAACTACATTTTACCGAAATGATACGAGAATCGTATTATTTACCTTCATTGTCAAATATAAAGTAAACATTGTGTAAGGCCATGCACAAGACCCAGATTCAGAAGAACTTTCTGTACCGCATTATAAGATCAATAAGCTCATCTGCACCACACCCAACAAGAATATACTCTGCATCTAAACCCGAATCTTTTGCAAGTGCAGATCGTAAGCGCCTTGACTCAGGGTCAGGGTATATGTACGGAAACTCTATTTGCCCTAAAGCCACTAAAACCTGTTAGCATGCCAAATAAAGTGTGAGAGCTAGCACATTCAATAGTTTCCACTATGTCTTATAGCTTACGCCACTAAAATCATGTGCGTTTGGAATGCAGAAACACAAGAAATGGATGATAGACTCATTACTTGAATGATGATACATTGGTAGAACTAGAAAGGGAAACACCACAACAGAGCAATAATTTATGTTGATATGTATATGAAGACCCAAAACCACATTACCTCTGGAGGCGGCCCATAGGGATTCTCGTTTGCATCAAGCTTCACGATATCCTTAGGTTCTCTTCCAAGTTTTGCAGAAAGAACCTAGTGAAAAACGCCTAAGAATGTGAATCAACCACAAGCACCATGTCAAGAGAGCCAATAGAGAGACAGAAGACACAAAAAAAGCCACACTAACCATCTGAAGCACGCCAACAATAAGAATGCCTACAACAAGGGGGTGTACATAAGTAACTACTAACACGTGGATGCATTTTCACACCTGGACGAATGGCATATAGAAGGATTTTTATGTGCAGAAACCTAAGTGTATGTTGGTTCCCAGCACCATGTATTTGTGGATGGTTGTTCAATTCTACTGTCTGTGCAATCAAATCTGAAATTTTATTAAGCTGATTAAATCACTTCTGCAAAGCTTACCTGACAATATCTTGGAAACTTTATTGGAGCTCCATTTAAAAGGGTAAATCAAGAGGACATTCACCATTTGTAGAAACAATCTTTTTATAGATATGATCCTTTGATCCAATGGTGGGAACACACACTTACTTGGCATGGGAATGTTCCACAGAAGGTGCCAAGGTTGGTGAAGTGACAAAATTAGTGTGCCCGTAGTAGCAGGGTGCCTAAGGTGTTCACGATGTAATGTTCACAACAAGCCAAATCTCACTTCATGTTTGGATAAGATAAAGACAGTCTTTAAAAAATTTGCAAACGACTTTTTGGCTCTGAGTTAATCACCTCAGATGCTGCCATTGCATCCAGGACTTGGTAGCAAATGCTCAACCCCCATGTAAGTTTCCATACTGCCTAAGCAAGATCATAGAGGGGAAACATATCGTATAGAGTACATTTTTCAGCCCAATCACATTTCTTTTTCTACCTCATTTCTATTTGCGAAGAAGGAAGACCGTTCCGCGCTATTCAAGCAAGGATCTCACCTCTCCCTCGAGTACAATGAGACGAGCACGACCATGCAAGCATTGCTTACCTTTTTTTTGGGCAGGCTACGCAAATAATCTTGGGAGAAGCACGCTGCTCCTCACTAGAACCCTCTGAGTCTATATGCTCAAACTCTGTAAAAAGAGTTGCCAAATCCTGAAAAGAAGCATCCTCTGGAAAGGTCGGCATCGCAAGATGTAAAGACCCTATAGAAAAGATGGGGTCCATCTACTCCAAAGTCACAGGAAACGGCCGTTTCAGCCCCTAAAAACACGTTCCTCCATTTCAGGACCCCATCCGTTTCCATGGCTGTTTCTCGTCTCCCAAGTGATGTTGTCACAGGAAACGGTTGTTTCCACCCCTAAAAACTTATTTCCCCGTTTCCATTCCTCAAACGTTTCCATTCCCGTTTCTCGTTTTTGGTGACTATGATCTGCTCAAACTCTATACCACGAGTTGCCCAATGCTGTACATAAGCACACTCCACTGAGACGGGCATTGCCAGATGAAAGGACTCCACATCCCCCTCTAAAAAATGATGTCATCGGATTAATACAAGCCCAACCTAATTCTGAAAAACTCTCGAAGTATCCATGTGCCCCAGGCACAGTTAGCAACCACAAATCCAAAGCATCCCACCAGGTCCAAAAGTCCATCCTCCAAAACAAACCTGCACACCGCATCAAACCCAATGCAGAACTAGTAGGGGGAGGGGCATCCTCAAAAGAATCACAAAGAGAGACAGAGGTAGACTCCTCACAATGAGGAAGGGAAGCATGAATATAAACTGCAGTGGTAACAAGGTCCTCAAAAGCATCACCGATAGCAAAAGACTCTTCCATAAGTAGAATCAGATCCATAGAATCGGCAACAAACAAGCGATCCATGTGAAAGGATCACACCTCACAACCAAAACACCCTCCTTTCTCTACAAATACTACAAAGAACACAGGCTCAGACAAAATAAACTTTGCTCAAGATCTCTGAAAAGATCACTACTCTCCTCCAAAACTTGTAAACTCCTGTGACAGAAGAAAGTCTCCACAGATACAAAACTGTCAGAATACGCAGCGGAGATGATGACCAGATCTGGGAACACTAGAGCAAAACGCATGCAGAAAAAATACAGCACAAGAGAGAGAGAGAGATATAGGCGTGTAACTCTGCTCTATATACACAAGAAGATCCCGGTATGATACACAAGTGGTATGGGGGCTGGGGGCCTATTTATATGCCCCCACATCAGCAGTCGGCCTGCTATAGGGCAGCCAACTGGACACAAGAACCTCCACAACTGGATAATCACAGTCGGCAAGCATCAAAATGGGTCGGATAGCTCCAGAAGAGTCCCACGACTCATGCAGTGCAGTCGGCCATGTCACAGATGCAGTCGGCCAAGCTCAGGGTCCTCCTGCCCACAGAAAAAATGGAAAAAATAAGGGAAAAATGCGAAGTGGGGAAAAATGATAAAACACCTCATAAGGGCGGGCACACCCACAACAAAGGACCTGGTGTATAAAAACTAGACAGGAGATGACTTCTAACACCCCCTCTCAGCTCCTAGCTGTGAAACCAACCACTCGGAGCTGGGGTGCCGCCTGAGCAAATCCTGAGAGAGCGACTTCGTGAAGAGGTCCACAGTACTGTCCTCCGTCGAACAGAACTCTAGCAAGATGTCATCAGCAACGATCTATTCACGAACAAAGTGCCTCTCGATGACCATGGGTTCCTCAAGTGAAAGCCCAAACCTGCAATGCAACCTCTGCATCCTCACCACCTCACAAGCAGCATCACAAGCAGCTCGGTACTTTGCCTCTGTCCGCGACAAGGCAAAAGATGACTGCCTCTTACTGCTCCGGAAAACTGCTCCTGGACCTGAAGAAGATCTCCTCGTGTCCGGATCTCCTCCCTGAATGGGAGAAGAGATTAGGGTTAGAGATTCATGTGGGAGACATACATAGAGAGAACAAGGGAGAGAGAGAGTTGTGGGGATAAGTCAACTCATCAATAGCATGAGTGTGTGACTCCCCTATCACACATGTATATTGCACTAGTACACATAGTGCACTTAGTACATTAAATGTACTAAGTGTACTATGTACTATAACTTATGGGCTTGTACACACTATAAGGGTGGGCATAATGCCTTTACCCCAACAACCTCCCACTTAAAGATGAAGGAAAAGAAAAATCAGCATATACATGATAATATACAAGGCCATATCAAGGCTGAAAATGGCCTCATCCAATGCCCATCAAGTGTCTGCAATGAGCAAACCGCTCCGGAGGCAAACTCTTTGTCAACAGATCAGCCGGGTTGTCATCCGTATGAATCTTAACCAGCTGAATTTGCTTGTTCTTTATCACCTCTCTGATGAAGTGATACTTCACATCCACATGCTTCGTCTTTGCATGAAAGACAGGGTTCTTTGCCAACTGGATGGCACTCTGACTGTCACAATGCAACAATGGAATATCCCCTGTATAGCCCAAATCAACCACTAACCGAGATAGCCATAATGCCTCCTTGCAAGCCTCAGTGGCTGCAATATACTCGGCCTCTGTAGTAGATAAGACTGTGCACTTCTGCATCCTGGATATCCATGACACAGCACCTCCTGTGAATGTAAACACATAACCGGTAGTAGACTTCCGGTTATCTGGATGACCGGCATAATCCGAATCCGTGTAACCATGCACTAATGCATCCTGTTTGCCAAAGCAAATGCACATATCCTGTGCGCCCTTCAGGTATCTCATGACACCTTTCACTGCTTCCCAATGCTTCTTGCCAGGGTTGGCCATGTATCTAGAAACCACTCCCACTGCAAATGTAATGTCCGGCCTAGTAGCAACCATGGCATACATGAGACTGCCACAAGCTGAAGCATACGGAATCTTAGCCATATCAGCCCTGCCACTATCTGACTGTGGGCTGTCCATAGCACTGAGTTTCACATATGGAGGCAAAGGAGTACTAGTCTTCTTCCCCCCGTCCATATTGAACCTCTGCAAAACTTTGCCAATGTATTCCTTCTGAGACAAATACAACACATGCTGATTTCTGTCCCGAAGTATCCGCATACCCAAGATGTGATTTGCATCACCCAAATCCTTCATATCAAAGGTTTGATGCAGCCTCAGCTTCAAGGTATCCATCTCCTTACGAGATTTCCCGGCAATCAACATATCATCAACATACAAGATGAGGATCAATAGACTGCCATCCAAAGCTTTCTTGGTGTACAAGCAGTGATCTATGTCACTTCTCCTGAATTTCTGAGATTTCATGAATGTATCAAATTTATGATACCATTCTCTTGGTGCCTGTTTGAGCCCATAAAGACTCTTTTTCAGCTTGCATACAAGCTTCTCCTTTCCACTTACTGCATAACCCTCTGGCTATTGCATATATATCTCCTCATGGAGATCACCGTGAAGAAAAGCAGTCTTCACATCCATCTGAATCAAGTACAGATCATCATGCGCAACCAAAGCTAACACAGCTCTAAGTGTGGTCATTTTGACCACTGGAGAGAAGATCTCATCAAAGTCCACACCATATTCCTGCTTGAAGCCCTTAGCCACTAACCTGGCTTTGTATCTTGGCTTTGCATCTGGTGCAACTTTGAGCCTATAAACCCACTTGCATGGCAAAACCTTCTTGCCTGCAGGCAAATGCACCAACTTCCAAGTTCCATTTTTATGCAGAGAATCCATCTCTGACTTCATGGCACGCTCCCATAGAGCTTTGTCTGCCCTCTGTAAAGCCTCCTTATAACATGAGGGCTCCCCACAGTCAGTGAGCATCAAGTAGTCAACCCCTGGAACAAACCTGTCAGGGGCTCTGGAGGGTCTTGTGGACCTCCGTACCCAATGACCATCATTTACAGGTTGCTGTCCAGCCTGCGTATCACCCATTGGTGGCTCCTGTTCCATGCCATAAGGCTGAAAAATCATGCCCGGTATTTCTTCTAACTGTGGTATATCCATAGGGATATCTTCTGCCATCTCTGGCTGTCCATTTGGACCATTTTCAGCACCATTTAAGGGCTGGTTTTCCTGCTGTAATGGCTGATTTACAGCCCTTGGTTGTTGTCCATGATGTCCATCATCATCAAAGATGACTCTGCCAGGCTCCTGTTGCCTTGCACGCTCCTTATACATGCATGTTTCTATCAAAAATGACATCATTGCTGCGTATAATCTTTCTATTTATGGGATCCCAAAGTCTATACCCCATTTCACCTCTGTCACCATATCCTAGGAATATGCATTTGTGAGACTTAGGATCAAGTTTGGTGCGCATTTCCCTGCGTATGTGCACGTACGCAACGCAACCAAACACTCTCAAGTGCTTGTATGACGGAGGCTTCCCTGTCCATACTTCCTCTGGCACTTTCCCACCAAGCCTCGTGTTAGGTGACCTGTTTATAAGGTGAACGGCTGTCATAACAGCTTCAGCCCAAAAACCATGAGGTAATGCAACATGTGACAACATAGAACGGACCTTCTCCTGTATGGTTCTGTTCATCCTCTCTGCTGTCCCGTTTTGTGGAGGATCATAAGGAGTAGAGAGCTCCCTCTTGATGCCTTCAGCATCACAAAAGTCCTGAAACTGTTTGGACATGTACTCTCCACCATTGTCGGAACGCAAAGCCTTCAGTGTTTTGCCAGTTTGATTCTCAACAAGAGCAACAAACTTCTCAAACACTGAGAATGTATCACTCTTCAAACGAAGAGGATAAACCCACACCTTGCGTGTGGCATCATCAATGAAAGACACAAAATATTTTGCCCCTCCCAAAGAAAGCTGAGGCATCTCACATACATCTGTATGCAAAAGCTCTAACTGAGCATCTTTCTGTCCAAGAGCTTTCTTGTGGGGGCACTGTAGTTGCCTACCATATATACAATGCTCACAAAACTGAAAACTTGAAAACTTTAGAGAAGGCAAGTAACCCAAACGAGACAATTGCTCCATTCCTTTGACACTCATGTGTCCCAACCGGCTATGCCACATAGAGATTTCCGACAGCTCGGTTGCATTTACATTAGCATGGTGACAAACACCTGCATGCATAAAATAAAGAGTGTCCACCTTAGAGCCTCTGGCAACAACCAGTGAGCCCTTACTAATTTTCCACTTTCCACGACCAAATGTGGTAACATAATCAGCATCATCAAGCTGTCCAGTAGAAAGCAGATTCTTTTTGATCTCAGGCACATGCCTGACATCATGGAGCATAAGCTGTGAGCCATCTGAAAACACAAGCCTCACATCACCTCTGCCAAGAATCTTGCATGCATGGTTATCACCCAAATAAACCACTCCTTCATTGCCAGCAGTATACCTGACAAACAAGTCTCTGCAACCTGTGACATGAAAGGAGGCACCTGAATCAATGATCCATGAGTGCATACCATGACCACCTGTAAGAAGTGAATGGGCATCAAGTGAAGAAGTAAATAGGACCTCATCCTCACTGCCACCTGCATGTGACACATTGATTTCTTCAATCTTGACTCCACTTTTGCCCTTTGGCTTTACATCTTTGGCTTCATCTTTCTCTTTGTCTTTGCCTTTTCCCTTTTCCTTTTGATCGTTTTTCCATTTGTAGCATTGCTTTTTAATGTGTCCCTTCTTGCCACAATAATGGCATTCCAAATCCTTTTTGGAGCGAGACTTGCTCCTTCCCCGTTCTTGGCTTTTTCCCCTTTGTTGGGATCTCCCACGTGCATTCATTGCATTGGACTTTCCAACAGAGTTGTTTTTCCTGTTCATCTCTTCTTGAAGAAGAGCACCCTCAACATCTGCATATGACAGCATAGCATTCGAATTGCTAGTGGCTGTCCTAAATGTGTCCCAACTCTCTGGCAAAGTGCATAACAGAAAAGTGGCTTTGAACTCATCGTCCATTGCCAACTTTTGATTAATGACCTGGCTGACAATACCATTAAACTCATTTAGATGGGCTGTCATAGACGCCCCTTCCTTCATCTGAAGACCTATGAGTTTCTTCAACCAATAGACTTTGCTTAAGGCACTTTGTTGGGCATACAAGTCCTGCAATCTCTGCCACATTCCCCAAGCTGTCTTCTCTTCACGAATGCTGAAAAGTAATGAGTCTGACACAGACAACATGATAGTAGATCTTGCCAGCTCATCCATATCTTCCCACTCTTCAGCAGTAAGAGAAGCAGCATTACACCCCTTTCTTTGATAGGCTTGTGCTGCTTTTTCTGGAGCAACACATTGTAGCACTGGGTTTGCCAAATATCATAATTATGCGAGCCTTCAAGCTTCTTGATGTGAAGCAATGAAGAGCTCTCACCTGTGGTTGCCATAGCAAAATGCAACCTGTCAATGCCTGACTCCCTGCAAAATGTGCAAACACTGCACCAAAAGCACACAAAGTGCTCACTGTTGTTCTCCCAAGCTTTATCTCCCACTGCGGAAGCAAGAATGCAACTTTTCTCCCACTGTTTGTGATGAAATCACCAAAATCTGGTTGCTGCAGATTTTGGACAGCACCTTAAATGTGCTCTGTTGCCCTTCCAAAGTACTGTACAGCAGTACCAAGTGCTCACCAATGATGTACCAAACCTGTACCGGCAAGTACAGCAGCTGAAATTGAACCTTTTGGTCACTCAAAACAGTGTACAGCCATGCCAAAACTTGCACAAAGCTGTGCCAAATCTGTACCAACAAGTACAATAGCAATAAATGCTCTCCTGACTGTCCAAATGAGTGAAAATCAGACTTTTACAGTCCTGTACACTGCATACGACAGTCCCGAACAGAAATTGGGCAAAAGCCCCTTGACTGCAAGCTGATTTTTGAGGATTCAAGGCATAAATGTCTTGCCTGCTGCTTTGCCAAGCTCAACAAGCATACGAACTTGAAAAGCCCCTTGATTTAAGATCAATTTTTGATCATACATGGTACATTGACGCACATGAAGGCATCCAGAGTGTTCACGATGCTTCCCCCTGGCCACATATACATCAAATACATGAAACCCCCTTGATTTACACGCACATTGAGTGCTTGTAAGGCATCAACACATTATCCACAGCATCAAATGCGATTGCCTGCATGCAAATCAATCCAATCGGCACAAAAGCCCCTTGATTTGCACTGCAATTTGCTGTAATTTTGCCCAAATGTGCGATGTCTCACATCATACAGCATGTATGAGTGCTTAATTGCACAATTACATCAAAAGCCCCAAATTTCGACATCCAATTTCTTGCAAATTGATCCTGATTGTGACCAATTTCCTGCAAATTGATCCTGATTGTGACCAATGTCACCCAATTTTGCCAATTTTGCTCAAAAATTGAGCAATTCGGCACCTATACCTGCTCAATTGATGACTGTACCTGCTCAATTGCAAGTCCCCAAAAAAAATTGAAGCAAGATACCTTGTAATTTCTGATTTTTTGTTGCAGGAAAGGGTGTGTTGAATTTGGCGCTGCTGCAGAAATCTGATGCTCTGTTGCAGAAGAGGGTGATGAAGCTGCTGTAGAGAAGGGGCTGCACACGTGTTGGGGAGACCAAAAGGGGCTGCACACGTGTTCGGGACAGTCGCCTGCTAGGAGACGCCAACTTTCCCACGACAACACAACTAGCCGCTTGTATCGCCTATTTGTTGGCTACGCGGCCAGTTGACGGGCAAAATTGGGGCGTCTATTTGTTGGCTACGCGGCCAGTTGACGGGCACCGGGAGTTGTGCGCGCTGGCCTAGTATTCGATGGACGTTCGCTATGCTGCCTTCGCCGTCTCCGCCTCTTCGCTCGCCTAGTAGCCTTCGCTTCACGCCCAGTAGTCAGTGATTACGCCTTCACCTACTATTCGGCTGTGGTAGCCTTCGCTTCACGCCCAGCAACCAGTCGACGCCTGGCTAGACCTGAAAAGCTGGGCAGCGCTGGTTGCTGCCTGTTGGGCAGCGTAGGCTACCTGCTGCGCTGCCTACCTAGCTGGTCGCTTCTCCTCTTTACACACAGGCTGCGCCCAACACACGAGCGCTGTAGACTAATGAGGGTGACAGCCAGCTGATAGCAGTCACAGGGTACAACTTGCAGAGGGTACGACCAGCAGAATGACCATGGCTCCAGTTGAAGGCTCTGATACCAGTTGAATGGGAGAAGAGATTAGGGTTAGAGATTCATGTGGGAGACATACACAGAGAGAACAAGGGAGAGAGAGAGTTGTGGGGATAAGTCAACTCATCAATAGCATGAGTGTGTGACTCCCCTATCACACATGTATATTGCACTAGTACACATAGTGCACTTAGTACATTAAATGTACTAAGTGTACTATGTACTATAACTTATGGGCTTGTACACACTATAAGGGTGGGCATAATGCCTTTACCCCAACACTCCCCAAACCGAGTCACTCCAACCGTGGAGTCGGACTCCATCCAACAATCCCCCTTCTGTGTACAAGAGTCCATGATCCTTCGCATGTCGCAGAAATCACAGGAAACGCAATCCTGTCTCACAAAGAGTCATCGGCAACCATGAGCTCAACTGCCTCATCAAGAAGCTCCTGTCCAATCTGGTGTCCATCAACCAGATCCATGAACCATACTGCTTCTGAGTCAAAAAGGCATCACACTGCTCACAAGGATCAACACCTGTTACGGTGCAAAAACAAGTCCTGGAAACCTTATGAAGACCACGGAAGGCCTTCTAAAACCTGTCAACCATCCCCTCTGAATCCGGAACCACAAAGCCTGGAGAAACCACCTCCTTCTGCAAGAAATCACCTGCCACCTGCCTGGCTTTTCATTAAATTTGATTTTTTGCATAGAAAGATGCATAAAGGATTTTTTTTTATTTCAAAAGTATTATTATCATTATTTTTTATTTTATGCATAGAAAGATGCATAAAGGATTTATTTTTATTTCAATAGTGTTATTTTTATTAAAATTGATTTTTTGCATAGAAAGATGCATAAAGGAATTATTCTTATTTCAAAAGTGTTATTTTCATGAAATTTGATTTTATGCATAGAAAATGCATAAAGCATGTATTCTTATTTCAAAAGTGTTATTTTCATTAAAATTGATTTTATGCATAGAAAGATGCATAAAGGATTTATTTTTATTTCAAAAGTGTTATTTTGATTAAAATTAATTTTTTGCATAGAAAGATGCATAAAGGAAAGATGTGATGAGAAGTGACTTGTTCAGTTTCCTCTGACTCACGAACACAAGAACCACCAACATCAGTACTGGAAAGTTCCTGCGAACTGCTGCCATCTACTGGTAAGCTATCCACCATCTGGTCCCGGAAAGCCTGTACCTGCAGCGTATCCACACACAAGTGGCCATTACCAGACTGCCACTCATCACAATCCTGAGGACCTGGGAGAGAGAGTGCTGAAAGCTTGTAAACTCCATTCTCCACTCCGCCTTCCCAAACCACTTGGCATGTTGCTTGGTCCCGGAGAGCAACAAAATGCTCATCAAACTCCACCCGTACGCCAGTCTTGTAAACCTGATGCACTAACACCAAATGAAAACCAAGTGCCGAAACATACAACACCTGGGAGGAATGCTTCCCCCCTCTGCCATCGAGAACTATCTCCATCTTGCCCTCACTGTGAACTCGGATAGTGGATGTATCCCCACTAAGAATGTGACCAAAAAGCCTGCAGAGATCCTATAAACCGGAACCGGAAGGAGTCATGTGCCTGGAAGCACCACTATCGAGAATCCACTCCCGAATATCCGTTGCGGAGAGTCCTCCAATCTCCTCCCTGCCTGAAGAAAATGAAACATCGATGTCCACCACCTCCAGGTGCACAAAAGCCGAAGTCTTCATGATTGCTGCTGAGGAATCTTCACCCTTCTCGGTCTTCCGCTTAGGACACTGCCTCCAATAGTGGCCTTTCTCGCCACGATCATTACATGTCATCTCTGCCTTCAGTTTCTCGCGGTCAGCGTTGGACTTCTTCTCAGAAGACTTCTCCGATGAAGCCTTCCCTTTGCCCGAGTTACGGCCTTTCGACCATTGGCCAGTTAAGGCCTCCGAACCTCCACCCTGAGGAGGGTTCGTGAATCGTTCCTCCTGGTCCAGGACCATGGGCACAAGCTCCTCCCACGTGATGGTGCTGAGCCTGCCACTGGTAATCAAAGATGAGTAAAATGCTGAGTGTGACAGTAACGTGATGGCCATGTCCTCCAAAGATATCTCTTTCCCAGCCTGAAGAACTTCCTACTGAAGAGCATACAGCTTGTTAATAACTCCCGCATCGTCGACGACTTTGCAAGGCTCATAACCCGCATCTGTACTTCCAAGGAAATCCTGTTCATGGGTGATACCCTGTTGTAAAGTGAGACCAAATGCTGCCATATACCTCTGTCCAGCGTCATATGCTTTACATGATTGATTACCTGCAGTGTGCACTTGAGGAAAATAAACGAACGGACCCTGGCGTTGACACGATCCCACATCTGTGTCTGAGCCTCCTGGTCCTTTCGGATTGACGGTAACTCCCCTTCCTCTACTTCCGGCAGTGGAACACCAACAATGACGAAATCGGCAAGGTCGTAAGACTCCAGAATAGATTCCATCATCACCTTCCATATGCTGTAGTTGCTCCCGTTCAACTGACGGTCCACTGGGAACATGGGGAGTGTCGGGATCTTCACATGTCTCTCGGCCATCTCAAACAGATCTGCCATTGCGGGGATGTACTCTGAAAAGGGTGGGTAGGTGGGAACAAAGAAGAACTAAAACCTACAAGTGGCTGTCCAGCAAATCAGCCCGCCGTCCTCTAGCTTCTCCTCTTCCCGAACAGTCCAAAACAGTCCACCAATCAGCCACAAAACAGCCCCCCTCTTGCTCACACAAATCCCAAGAACTATCTAGAGCCTAGGACTCTGATACCATGTCAGAATACGCAGCAGAGATGATGACCACATCTGGGAACACTAGAGCAAAACGCATGCAGAAAAAATACAACACAAGAGAGAGAGATATAGGCATGTAACTCTGCTCATAGATACACAAGAAGATCCCGGTATGATACACAAGTGGTATGGGGGCTGGGGGCCTATTTATATGCCCCAACATCAACAGTCAGCCTGCTGTAGGGCAGCCGACTGGACACAAGAACCTCCACCACTGGATAATCACAGTCGGGCAGCATCAAAATGGGTCGGACAGCTCCAGAAGAGTCCCACGACTCATGCAGTGCAGTCGGCCATGTCACAGATGCAGTCGGCCAGGCTCAGGGTCCTCCTGCCACTACTTAGACTGCCTCCCATGCCACAGAAAAAATGAAAAAAATAAGGGAAAAATGCGGAAAGTGGGGAAAAATGATAAAACACCTCATAAGGGCAGGCACACCCACAACAAAGGCCCTGGTGTATAAAAACTAGACAGGAGATGACTTCTAACAAGAACAACTCCCGAAACTGATCCTCAATTGAAGTAGCTGGAGATGGGCCCCCTCTGAGTGTAGAAAACTCCTTTGGGAAGCAAAACGCAGCAAAAAACACTGCTGTCCAGCAAAAAACAGCACTCCACCGCCACCAGAAGGCAAGAAACATGAAGAAATTGGGTAACCGTGTAGCTGGCTCTCCCGATCTCAGCACCTTTGGACCGAGGTTCGCCAATATAGCTTGGACAACCCGGCACCGAACGGGTGTTGGCCGAGCGGGATGAATCCTTTATCAGATTTAAACATAAAAATACTTTATTCAAATCTGAAACTCACTTACTTGAGGGTTGCAGATTGTAGACCAATATTCGTGCGTGTAGCTACTTGAGTGGGATACCAAGTTGTAGCCACAACAGCTTGACGAGGAGGTTGAGAAGGAGCTTCCTGTGTAAGAGAGACACACAGCCTGTATGGTTGCCAGGCTACATGGAGAAGAGAAAGCAGCTTGCAGCCACCGGCCTGTATTTCATCATTTGCGGGAGAGCGCACACACTCTGTGTACAGCTGCCTGCTGCTGCTTGCATGAGAGGGGCAGCAGCCTGTGAGGCGGAAGAGCAGGGTGTAGGAGAGAACATGCGCAGCCACCAATAGTAGGTGCTGCAGCCGCCTGAACTGTTGAGGTACAGTTACTGGTGATGATCGTACAGCTGCCTGCTGTGGTAGGCAGCGTAGCTTGATGAGAAATCCGCCTGGTTATTCAGAAACGCAGCCAGCATCCACAGGTGCAGTCGCCAGCAGTAGTGGTAAAAACATGCGCCTGTGTGGGAGAGGTAGAAGCAGTCGCCTGTATAGGTTAGGCGCAGCAGTACATCAGCCGCCTCAAAGAAACATGGGCAGCCTGTTTTGGCCGCCTGCTGCAAGGAAAGTAGAGTAGCCTGTGTGCAGCCACATTCAGAAGCGCAGAGGTAGTTTTCCCATGTACAAGCGCAGCCTGAAGGAGTGAAAAAATGAAGCGCTGGTCGTTTTCCTTTTTTCTACGAAGGATGGTGGAGGAGCATGCCGATGGTGATGATCCACGCTTGAGGAAGGAGTCTTTTTTTAATAGAAATAAAAGTGAAGTTACAACTCAAGATTTCCACGCATGCATGTGGGGGGTACTAGTGGGGGTAGGTGACCATGTCCACCCCCACATTCACTTAAAAGTGGGGCTCCCCACCTTGGCCCCAAAGTGGGTGCCCACTTTTAAATAAATGTGAACACCTAACCTTATAAAATAAAGGGTTAGAATATAAAACATTAAAACAACAAGTGCGACATACTTACCACCTGTTCACATGCACCAAAACTTGTCAGAATACAGAGCAGACTTCACGACTCACTGGCACGCGTCCCCGCTCAGCAAGTAACACGTCAAACAGGCAAACACACAAATACATGTCATGCGAAAACAGTTTCAAACATGCAAAATATGTGTGCATGTGCAAAAAGTAACATGGACATATCTCCCGTTCATGGAACAAGTACAAAATATCTGTCGGCACAAAACTGGCACGACATAAAACATAAAAACCTGGTCTTCCTATGGAGTGACAGTCCCATAGGCAAGACACAGTTCCAGGCACGAGTCTCCCTATGGTGTGACAGTCCCATAGGCAAAACACGGCACGAATACTGGCTCTTCCATGGCGTGACAATCCCATGGGTCGAACACAGTCCAGGTCATACACGGGTGGCACTGATCTGGCTCCCGTCCATACGACACCATCCTGCTAACACACGGGTGGCACCAGTCTGGCTCCCGTCCATGTCAGCAAAATACTGGCCTCTTCACACGAGACACTGGCCTGGCCTCAAGTGAACGAGACGCAAAAACTGGAGATGGACCAAATGGTCGGCCAATTCGTGACATCCCCCCGGGCTTCTAAAGAGTTGACCTCAACTGAAAAGCCTCAAGATATGCCCGCAACAATTGCGGATAATTTGCAAAATAATCCTCATTTACCCACTTGGCATCAATAGGCAAATAATTCTTAAACTTCACAAGGTATCTCCTGGAAAGCTTTCCTGTAGGTAGCTTTCTCTCCTTGTGAAAAACAATCTGTTCTGGCTGGAGGATCTCCTCAAGCTCTTCAATCTCTGGCGGATCTTCTGTGACAGGCTCATCAGGATCTGGCCCCACATATTTCCGAAATAGACTCACATGAAAAGCATTGTGAATCTTCCAATGACTAGGTAAAGCAAGCCTGTAGGACACTTCTTTGATCTTTTGAATCACCTTGAAGGGTCCATAATAGCGAGGAGAAAGCTTAGGATATGATCCTTCTCGTCCTGGCCTCTTCCGAAGCCTAGCCTTCTCAAATTTCAGCAATACCCAATCACCTTCTTTGACTTCCATGTCCCTTCTATGCTTGTCAGCAGCCATTTTATGCTTATCCTGAGATCTTGCAATGGCTGTCCGCACCTGACCAAAGGCAACATCCAAGTCACGAACATATTCATCAGCTGCAAATATCTCATCCTTTGTACGAAGGATGGGTGGCAAGACCACTCTGCCATAAATAATCTCAAACGAAGCCTTTCCCGTGGAAGCATGGATCGTATTGTTGTAGGCAAACTCAACAAGTGGAAGATACTTCTCCCATGCACTCTTTTGATCTGCCACATAACACTTCAACAAATCCAACACGGCTGAATTTGCAGCTTCACTTTGGCCATCCGTTTGGGAATGATAAGCTGATGAAAACTCAAGTTTAGTACCCATATTATCAAATAAAGCCCTCCAAAATAGGCTTGTAGTCCTGGGATCTCTATCCCCAACAATGGATTTAGGCATTCCATGATGCTTGAAAATATTAGCAAGAAAAAGCTTTACCATATGATCAGCTTTGATGGTTTTCTTGACAGGCAAGAAGTGAGCTTGCTTGCTAAACCTGTCCACAATAGTCCAAATAGCATCATTCCCATGCTGGGATCTAGGCAAATCCATAATAAAATCCATCGTGATACTTTCCCAAGGTTGCGAGGGAATAGGCAATGGCTGAAGCAAACCTGGAGGCTTTTGCCTGTCAAATTTCACCTTTTGGCAAGTAATACATGCACGCACATAAGCCTCAATGTCTTTACGCATGCTTGGCCAAAAGAAATACCTCTGAATCATGCAAGTAGTAGGCATAATACCTCTATGACCAGCATAAGGTGGAGCGTGACATTCTTCCATAACCTTTGGACACAAATCCTTCACCACACATAGGCAATTATCCTTCATGAGATAACCCTCGTTGATAACATAAGAGGCATGTGAATGACCAGCCATCAAATCAGTCCATATATGGCAAAAATCAGCATCCAAATGATACAAATCTCTCATAGCAGATAGATCTCCATGAGAGGCCACTGAGACTGCAGCAACATAAGGCCTCCTAGATAGTGCATCGGCCACCACATTTTTCTTTCCTGGAGTATACACAATCTGAAAATGAAACATGGAAAGAAAGTTTGCCATTCTCATCTGTTTCTCTGAAAGCTTGGTTTGAGATAGAAAGTATCTCAAGCTTTGATGATCTGTCTTGACTACAAATTCAGCCCCAAGAAGGTAGTGTTTCCAAATCTTTAAGGCGTGAATTACAGCCAAGAGCTCTTTCTCATAGATATCCATATGAAGCTCAGCATCATGCAAACGACGGCTCTCGTATGCAATTGCATGCCCTTCTTGATTTAGGACAGCTCCTATGCAATCACCACAAGCATCACATTCAACCACGAATGACTTGTGCAAGTCAGGAACAATCAATACTGGACCACATATGATTGCATGCTTGAGCTGCAAGAAAGCAACCTGTTCCTTTGAAGTCCATTTGAAAGCAGTTTTCTTCTTCGTGAGATCATATAGAGGAGTGACAATCATAGCAAAATGCCTTATGAAACGCCTGTAGTACGAACATAATCCCAGAAAACTACGTACTTGATGTACGTTTTGCAATTCGGGCCAATTCCGAATAGTCTCTATCTTTGCAGGATCCATTGTAACTCCATCCTTGGATACAATATGTCCTAGATAATGAATCTCTGAAAGGAAAAACTCACTTTTCTTGGCATTGACGAAAAGTTTATGCTTCCGCAACTCTTCGAACACTGTGACCAAATGAGTTCTGTGTTCCTGCTCATTCTTGGAGAAAACCAAGATATCATCAAAGAAGACTCCTGTAAACTTGCGATGGGGTCGGAATATCCTATCCATCATACGATTAAAAGTAGCAGGAGCATTGGTGAGACCAAAAGGCATTACCAAGAATTCATATAATCCGAAGGCTGTCCTGAATGCAGTCTTATGGACATCTTGTGGCACCACGCGTATCTGGTGATAACCACTCTTCAAATCAAGTCTGCTAAAGCAAGCTGAGCCATCAAGCTTATCCAAGATATCATCAATACGTGGAATTGGAAATCTGTTCTTGATGGTAAGCTTGTTCAAAGCTCTATAGTCTACACACATACGGAATGATCCGTCCTTTTGAACAAGAAGCACAGGAGAGGAGTAAGATGAGAAACTGGGCTGAACCAAACCTTTCTCTAAAAGCTCGTTTACCTGCTTCATAATTTCTTCTTGTTGTGCAGCACTCACTCGGTATGCAGGTTTGTTAGGTGGAGAACTACCTGGCACAAGATCTATACGGTGATCTTCGGGCCTTTGGGGAGGTAATTCACCTGGCAATGAGTCAGCAAAACAATCGTTGAATGCATTAAGAAAATTCAGCCTATCATTAGACATAGCATCCACATTTTGATGATTTGGCACAAGACTATCACGCACAAAAACCAAGTACGCTGAAAGACTCTTTTTCATTGCTTTATTAATTTGGATGTGTGATACAACTGGGATAGAATCCCCTTCTTTGCCAGCATCAATAAAATGCATGCGGCCTTTATGCATAAAGGAAATCATATTAGACTTGTAGTCTTTGCGGGGCTCAAGCCTATGGTGCCACGGCTTGCCCAACAATACGTCACATCCATTCAGTGGAGCAACTAGAAAATGCTCATTATCAAGGTAGCCCTGGATATGGATACGCAACTTCCCAATCAAAGGGGTAACCTGGACCTCTTTACCAATAAATGCAGCTTCGGCTTCAATCTGAGGTCCCATGTTTTCAACCTCAATACCCAATGCAGCTGCCATTTGCATAGAGATGAAATTGTCAGTTGCACAGTCATCAAACATGAAAAGTGCGGGCTGATCCTTGATTTGCCCCCAAGCCTTGCAAACCATACGCTCTTTTGCATCATGACCTATGTTACCTTGCACATCAGGAACTGCATGAACATTTGCTTTGGTGTGCTTGTCCTCGTGCTTTGATTTGCGATCTGGGCATTGCCGAAACATGTGGTCTTTGCTACCACAAGAAAAGCATTTTCCATCCTTAGCATATTGCTCTCTTTGCTCCGGGGTTAAGCCGAATTTGTTCTTCCTTGGGCCCTGTTCTTTAGATGGGTTATTTTCAGCTTTACCACCCTTGTAAGGCTCCCGAAAGTTCTTTTTAGGTGGCTGTCCACCCTTTTGCTGATTTGGGGCAGCCTTGTCCTTCCCCTTGGAACCTCCTTGATCCTGCTTGATCTTGAGCACCAATTGCTCCGTAGCAAGAGCAGAAGCTGTGAGTTGTTGCAACGTATGTTTCGGGTGCAATTCAATACCCGATCTATAAGCAGGTTGCAATCCAGAACGAAACTTCCTCTTTCTTTCATCCTCAGTGATTAGCATGAAGGGAGTCACTTCCAGCAACACTTTCCAGAATTTGTTAACATACTGTTGCACACTCTCATTATCTTTTTGTTCCAGCCTGTCCCACTTTTGAGTGAGAGTTTGCTCCGCATTGGGTGGCAAGAACTGAGCATAAAATCTATCCTTGAATTCCTTCCAAGTAGAGATGGGATCCTTGGTGATCTTTTCAGTGATCCACCAATGGGCAGCAGTCCCTTTTAGAAACATGCTAGCATGGCGCACCTTTGATTTTTCTGTGAAATCCTCATCACTAAAAGCAATGTCGAACTGTGCCACAAACGCTAACACCTTAGAAGCATCATGTTCACCATGAAAGACATCAAATTTGACAGATTTATCACCTGCTTTGAATTCCTTGAGCTTCCTGGCATGAGGCTCATGGTCTTCTCTTTTTCTTTTCCCCTTATCCAACGGGGCAGCCCTGTCTGCATGGGCTCCATGGGCCGTCATAGAAGCTTCATGGGGCACGGTGGCATGTGCTCCACGAATTCGAAATTCAGATGCATGTGACTTACCTGCATATGGCAGTGTCTCTCCATGAGACAACTCAGAAGGCAAAATTTTTCTGGAAGTAGACCTGTCACCATGAGATACATATCTTGCATGCATGTGACTTTCGTGCCCTCCATGAGCACTGGCATACATATATCTGTCAGGCTTTGTGCCTTGTGGAGAGGATGCATGTCGAGAGGTGACAGTCACCTCTTCCTTTTGCATAAAAGATTTCAGCCTCTGGGACGCGGGATCTCCATGCTTCAAACGAGGTGGATTTCTGAATTTCAGCTCTCCGTCATCCCCCTCTTTGATATCACCTTTGCGAAGGAGATAGGCAAGTGCCAACTCCCTTGGTTTCTTGCCCACTTCACGAGCCATTGATTCAAAAGTTACATCAACCATAGCATCAGCCTTCCTGGCTTCAATAGCACTTTGCAAATGTGGATCTTCATGCAAGAACTTTAACTCTTGCTCTTGAGCCTGCAAAAGTTTTCTCATATGTTCCATTTCAGCCCTCATAGCATCAGGCTCTTATTCAAGCATAACTGTCTTTCCTGGAGACAGTTTACCCTTGGATTCACTTTCAAGAACCCTTTCAAGGAGCTTGTGCCTACCACGCAGGGCATCAGACCCACGAGAAGCACTAGATGGACCCCTCGAATTTGGTACTTCTTCCAAAGGGTTGCCTTGGCTGTCCATTGTGTTTTAAGTTTACTAAAAGCGGGATGTCCAGTACACAGATTCGTTTCCCCACTAGGAAGAGGGAAACAACCGTGCTCTGATACCAATGAAACCGATCCCGTCAAGTGGGAAAGACTCCGTTGGACACCCACACGCTTAATAGCACAACTTTAAAACCACAAATTTGAAATGGACAACTTAAAACAACTTGAAATTTAAATGAAATGAAATGGAAAATGGACACCAACACTGGGGCCGGAACCATAGTAGCAGGGGAACACCGTTTCCACCCCTTGGGAACGGTGGAACGCGTTCCCCCAAGGCTGAGATGCCTAAACCGGGTGGAACGTGCATGGGGGAACGATTTGGCATGGGAACGGCCAGGGGAACGTGGGGGAACGTGGGGGAACGGTTTCATGGAACGTTTGGCTGTCGTTCCCCCTTTGGGGAACGTTTTTTATGTTTGGCCAAGAAAACCAAAAAAAAAAAAAAGAGAGAAAGTGTACCTGTTGCGAGCCGCCTGTGGATATCCTTGAGACGTACCCTATTGTCGCCTGCCCACGTACTTCCTAGGCCCGTGCGACGTGCGTACTTTACAGCTCTGAGTCACGAGTGGGCTCCTCTCTCGAGTCTCTTTAGACTTTGACTCCTACTTTCCAAGGCAAGGCAACAAGGCTACTTACTTTTCCCTCTCTTTCTCTCTCTCGTTCCCCCTTACCGTCCCCCCTCGTTCCCGTTCCCCTCGTGGCCCGTTCCCGTTCCCCTAATGGGGCTTTCGTTCCGTTCCCCTTCCCGTTCTGTTGCTACTATGGCCGGAACGGGCCGACCCCCCCCCCTCAATATATGATATATTTATTGGGAGTATTTAATAAATACAATGCTCCATGGGTTCCAAGAACCAGATAATGTCCATGTACATATGAAAACAGTACCAAACAAGTAGGCTCGGATTTCGATGAAGAAAACTCGAAGCAGAACGACCACTAGTGTGGTCCAATCTCTACGGTCCTGTGCTTTCACTGGACTCCGCGGAGAGCGCCTCACTGGTGTTCTGAGACCACGCACAAACACGCGCTCTCGTACTAACGCCTGGCTCTCCCGATCTCAGCACCTTTGGACCGAGGTTCGCCAATATAGCTTGGACAACCCGGCACCGAACGGGTGTTTGATGGGGAGAAAACCAGAATTAGGGTTTAGAGTTCATTCATGGGAGACATACTCAGAGAAGCAAGGGAGAGAGAGAGTTGTGGGGATAAGTCAACTCATCAAGTATGAGTGTGTGACTCCCCTATCACACATGTATATTGCACTAGTACACATAGTGCACTTAGTACATTAAAAGTACTAAGTGTACTATGTACTATAACTTATGGGCTTGTACACACTATAAGGGTGGGCATAACGCCTTTACCCCAACAACCTCCCACTTAAAGGCAAAGTGCCCTTAAATGAAGGAAAAGAAAAAATCAGCATGTACATGATAATATACAAGGCCATATCAAGGCTGAAACTGGCCTCATCCAATGCCCATCAAGTGTCTGCAATGAGCAAACCGCTCCGGAGGCAAACTCTTCGTCAACAGATCAGCCGGGTTGTCATCCGTATGAATCTTAACAAGCTGAATTTGCTTGTTCTCTATCACCTCTCTGATGAAGTGATACTTCACATCCACATGCTTCGTCTTTGCATGAAAGACAGGGTTCTTTGCCAACTGGATGGCACTCTGACTGTCACAATGCAACAATGGAATATCCCCTGTATAGCCCAAATCAACCACTAACCGAGATAGCCATAATGCCTCCTTGCAAGCCTCTGTGGCTGCAATATACTCGGCCTCTGTAGTAGATAAGGCAGTGCACTTCTGCATCCTGGATATCCATGACACACCACCTCCTGTGAATGTAAACACATAACCGGTAGTAGACTTCCGGTTATCTGGATGACCGGCATAATCCGAATCCGTGTAACCATGCACTAATGCATCCTGTTTGCCAAAGCAAATGCACAAATCCTGTGTGCCCTTCAGGTATCTCATGACACCTTTCACTGCTTCCCAATGCTTCTTGCCAGGGTTGGCCATGTATCTAGAAACCACTCCCACTGCAAATGCAATGTCCGGCCTAGTAGCAACCATGGCATACATGAGACTGCCACAAGCTGAAGCATACGGAATCTTGGCCATATCAGCCCTGTCACTATCCGACTGTGGGCTGTCCATAGCACTGAGTTTCACATATGGAGGCAAAGGAGTACTAGCTTTCTTCCCCCCGTCCATATTGAACCTCTGCAAGACTTTGCCAATGTATTCCTTCTGAGACAAATACAACACATGCTGATTTCTGTCCCGAAGTATCCGCATACCCAAGATGTGATTTGCATCACCCAAATCCTTCATATCAAAGGTTTCATGCAGCCTCTTCTTCAAGGCATCCATCTCTTTACGAGATTTCCCGGCAATCAACATATCATCAACATACAAAATGAGAATCAAGAGACTGCCATCCAAAGCTTTCTTGGTGTACAAGCAGTGATCTATGTCACTTCTCCTGAATTTCTGTGATTTCATGAATGTATCAAATTTATGATACCATTCTCTTGGTGCCTGTTTGAGCCCATAAAGACTCTTTTTCAGCTTGCATACAAGCTTCTCCTTTCCACTCACTGCATAACCCTCTGGCTGCTGCATATATATCTCCTCATGGAGATCACCGTGAAGAAAAGCAGTCTTCACATCCATCTGAATCAAGTCCAGATCATCATGTGCAACCAAAGCTAACACAGCTCTAAGTGTGGTCATTTTGACCACTGGAGAGAAGATCTCATCAAAGTCCACACCATATTCCTGCTTAAAGCCCTTAGCCACTAACCTGGCTTTGTATCTTGGCTTTGCATCTGGTGCAACTTTGAGCCTGTAAACCCACTTGCATGGCAAAACCTTCTTGCCTGCAGGCAAAGGCACCAACTTCCAAGTTCCATTTTTATGCAGAGAATCCATCTCTGACTTCATGGCACGCTCCCATAGAGCTTTGTCTGCCCTTTGTAAAGCCTCCTTGTAACATGAGGGCTCCCCACAGTCAGTGAGCATCAAGTAGTCAACCCCTGGAACAAACCTGTCAGGGGCTCTGGAGGGTCTAGTGGACCTCCGTACCCAATGACCATCATTTGCAGGTTGCTGTCCAGCCTGCATATCACCCATTGGTGGCTCCTGTTCCATGCCATAAGGCTGAAAAATCATGCCCGGTATCTCCTCTAACTGTGGTATATCCATAGGGATATCTTCTGCCATCTCTGGCTGTCCATTTGGACCATTTTCAGCACCATTTAAGGGCTGGTTTTGCTGCTGTAATGGCTGATTTACAGCCCTTTGTTGTTGTCCATGATGTCCATCATCATCAAAGATGACTCTGCCAGGCTCCTGTTGCCTTGCAGGCTCCTTATACATGCATGTTTCATCAAAAATGACATCATTGCTGCGTATGATCTTTCTATTCATGGGATCCCAAAGTCTATACCCCATTTCACCTCTGTCACCATATCCTAGGAATATGCATTTATGAGACTTAGGATCAAGTTTGGTGCGCATTTCCCTGCGTATGTGCACGTACGCAACGCAACCAAACACTCTCAAGTGCTTGTATGACGGAGGCTTCCCTGTCCATACTTCTTCTGGCACTTTCCCACCAAGCCTCGTGTTAGGTGACCTGTTTATAAGGTGAACGGCTGTCATAACAGCTTCAGCCCAAAAACCATGAGGTAATGCAGCATGTGACAACATAGAACGGACCTTCTCCTGAATGGTCCTGTTCATCCTCTCTGCTGTCCCGTTTTGTGGAGGATCATAAGGAGTAGAGAGCTCCCTCTTGATGCCTTTAGCATCACAAAAGTCCTGAAACTGTTTGGACGTATACTCTCCACCATTGTCGGAACGCAAAGCCTTCAGTGTTTTGCCAGTTTGATTCTCAACATGAGCAACAAACTTCTCAAACACTGAGAATGTATCACTCTTCAAACAAAGAGGATAGACCCACACCTTGCGTGTGGCATCATCAATAAAAGACACAAAGTATTTTGCCCCTCCCAAAGAAAGCGGAGGCATCTCACATACATCTGTATGCACAAGCTCTAACTGAGCATCTTTCTGTCCAAGAGCTTTCTTGTGGGGGCACTGTAGTTGCCTACCATATATACAATGCTCACAAAACTGAAAACTTGAAAACTTTAGAGAAGGCAAGTAACCCAAACGAGACAATTGCTCCATTCCCTTGACACTCATGTGTCCCAACCGGCTATGCCACAGAGATTTCCGGCAGCTCGGTTGCATTTACATTAGCATGGTGACAAACACCTGCATGCATAAAGTAAAGAGTGTCCACTTTAGAGCCTCTGGCAACAACCAGTGAGCCCTTACTAATCTTCCACTTTCCACTACCAAATGTGGTAACATAATCAGCATCATCAAGCTGTCCAGTAGAAAGCAAATTCTTCTTGATCTCAGGCACATGCCTGACATCATGGAGCATAAGCTGTGAGCCATCTGAAAATACAAGCCTCACATCACCTCTGCCAAGAATCTTGCATGCATAGTTATCACCCAAATAAACCACTCCTTCATTGCCAGCAGTGTACCTGACAAACAAGTCTCTGCAACCTGTGACATGAAAGGAGGCACCTGAATCAATGATCCATGAGTGCATACCATGACCACCTGTAAGAAGTGAATGGGCATCAAGTGAAGACGTAAAGAGGACCTCATCCTCACTGCCACCTGCATGTGACACATTGATTTCTTCAATCTTGACTCCACTTTTGCCCTTTGGCTTTACATCTTTGGCTTCATCCTTCTCTTTGTCTTTGCCTTTTCCCTTTTCCTTTTGATCATTTTTCCATTTGTAGCATTGCTTTTTGATGTGTCCCTTTTTGCCACAATAATGGCATTCCAAATCCTTTTTGGAGCGAGACTTGCTCCTTCCCCTTTCTTGGCTTTTCCCCCTTTGTTGGGATCTCCCACGTGCATTCATTGCATTGGACTTTCCAACAGAGTTGTTTTTCCTGTTCATCTCTTCTTGAAGAAGAGCACCCTCAACATCTGCATATGACAGCATAGCATTCGAATTGCTAGTGGCTGTCCTAAATGTGTCCCAACTCTCTGGCAAAGTGCATAACAAAAAGGTGGCTTTGAACTCATCGTCCATCGCCAACTTTTGATTGATGACTTGGCTGACAATACCATTAAACTCATTGAGATGGGCTGTCATAGAAGCCCCTTCCTTCATCTGAAGACCTATGAGTTTCTTCAACCAATACACTTTGCTTGAGGCACTTTGTTGGGCATACAAGTCCTGCAATCTCTGCCACATTCCCCAAGCTGTCTTCTCTTCACGAATGCTGAAAAGTAATGAGTCTGACACAGACAACATGATAGTAGATCTTGCCAGCTCATCCATATCTTCCCACTCTTCAGCTGTAAGAGAAGCGGGCATCACACCCCTTTCTTTGATAGGCTTGTGCTGCTTTTTCTGGAGCAACACATTGTAGCACTGGGTTTGCCAAATATCATAGTTATGCGAGCCTTCAAGCTTCTTGATGTGAAGCAATGAAGAGCTCTCACCTGTGGTTGCCATAGCAAAATGCAACCTGTAATGCCTGACTCCCTGCAAATGTGCAAACACTGCACCCAAAGCACACAAAGTGCTCACAAATGTTCTCCCAAGCTTTATCTCCCACTGCGGAAGCAAGAATGCAACTTTTCTCCCACTTTTTGTGATGAAAACACCAAAATCTGGTTGCTGCAGATTTTGGACAGCACCTTAAATGTGCTCTTTTGCCCTTCCAAAGTACTGTACAGCAGTACCAAGTGCTCACCAATGATGTACCAAACCTGTACCGGCAAGTACAGCAGCTGAAATTGAACCTTTTGGTCACTCAAAACAGTGTACAGCCATGCCAAAACTTGCACAAAGCTGTGCCAAATCTGTACCAACAAGTACAATAGCAATAAATGCTCTCCTGACTGTCCAAATGAGTGAAAATCAGACTTTTACAGTCCTGTACACTGCATACGACAGTCACGAACAGAAATTGGGCAAAAGCCCCTTGACTGCAAGCTGATTTTTGAGGATTCAAGGCATAAATGTCTTGCCTGCTGCTTTGCCAAGCTCAACAAGCATACAAACTTGAAAAGCCCCTTGATTTGAGATCAATTTCTGATCATGCATGGTACATTGACGCACATGAAGGCATCCAGAGTGTTCACGTAGCTTTCCCCTGGCCACATATACATCAAATACATGAAAGCCCCTTGATTTACAGGCACATTGAGTGCTTGTAAGGCATCAACACATTATCCACAGCATCAAACGCGATTGCCTGCATGCAAATCAACCAAATCGGCACAAAAGCCCCTTGATTTGCACTGCAATTTGCTGCAATTTTGCCCAAATGTGCGATTTTTCACATCATACAGCATGTATGAGTGCTTAATTGCACAATTACATCAAAAGCCCCAAATTTCGACATCCAATTTCCTGCAAATTGATCCTGATTTGACCAAATTTCCTGCAAATTTATCCTGATTGTGACCAATGTCACCCAATTTTGCCAATTTTGCTCAAAAATGAGCAATTGGGCACCTGTACCTGCTCAATTGATTACTGTATTTGCTCAATTGCAAATCCCAAAAAAAATTGAAGCAGAATACCTTTCAAATTTCTGAATTTTGTTGCAGGAAACTGTGCAGGTGGGGGGTGGCCTCTTCAAGCGTGCTGCAGGAGTCGTGGAGTCACAAGCTCTTGACTGCGTGCTGCTACTGAAGCCCTCAGTGGATAGGAAGAGCGTGGTGAATGTGATGTCCACGCTGGGCCGCCTCGTCTGCGCTCACAATGGTGTAATCACAGATGTCAAGTCCTTCGGCACCATCTACCTCGCCTACTCCATCAAGAAGCTCAGCGAACGATTCGACCAGGATAAATTTGCAGGGGAGCCTTCGTCACCTAGCGCCGCCCGCCTGACATATTCGTCATCGCCTAGTCGCCAGCGCCGAGTGCTGACCTTCGCCAACTGAATCGCTTAGCTGCGTAGTAGCCGTCTCACGCCAGCGCTTTCGCCTATCCGCCTGTGTGTACCAGGCTACGGCTGCTGCCTTCGCTCGCTATGCTGCCTTCGCCTAGTACCTCTTCACTCACGCCTGGCGCCAGTGCCTTCGCTCGCCTTTTTGGACCAGCCGACGCTACACGCCTTGTGTCAAGTCGTCCTTCGCTTCACTCGCTCGCCTGCTCACACTGACTGGGTCACAACCGACAAGCTACTTCAGCCCTCCAGGTTCCATGGAGCTACACACACACAGCCTGCATAGCAGAAGTTGAGCCACGCTTTCCTCTTTGATGGCTGTGTGAAATGAGAGCTATGCAGCAGGGAGATTCAAAGGGCCAGCCTAGCTCTGATACCAGTTGATGGGGAGAAAACCAGAATTAGGGTTTAGAGTTCATTCATGGGAGACATACTCAGAGAAGCAAGGGAGAGAGAGAGTTGTGGGGATAAGTCAACTCATCAAGTATGAGTGTGTGACTCCCCTATCACACATGTATATTGCACTAGTACACATAGTGCACTTAGTACATTAAAAGTACTAAGTGTACTATGTACTATAACTTATGGGCTTGTACACACTATAAGGGTGGGCATAACGCCTTTACCCCAACAGTGTTGGCCGAGCGGGATGAATCCTTTATCAGATTTAAACATAAAAATCCTTTATTCAAATCTGAAACTCACTTACTTGAGGGTTGCAGATTGTAGACCAATATTCGTGTGTGTAGCTACTTGAGTGGGATACCAAGTTGTAGCCACAACAGCTTGACGAGGAGGTTGAGAAGGAGCTTCCTGTGTAAGAGAGACACACAGCCTGTATGGTTGTCAGGCTACATGGAGAAGAGAAAGCAGCTTGCAGCCACCGGCCTGTAGCGCATCATTTGCGGGAGAGCACACACACTCTGTGTACAGCTGCCTGCTGCTGCTTGCATGAGAGGGGCAGCAGCCTGTGAGGCGGAAGAGCAGGGTGTAGGAGAGAACATGCGCAGCCACCAATAGTAGGTGCTGCAGCCGCCTGAACTGTTGAGGTACAGTTACTGGTGATGATCGTACAGCTGCCTGCTGTGGTAGGCAGCGTAGCTTGATGAGAAATCCGCCTGGTTATTCAGAAACGCAGCCAGCATCCACAGGTGCAGTCGCCAGCAGTAGTGGTAAAAACATGCGCCTGTGTGGGAGAGGTAGAAGCAGTCGCCTGTATAGGTTAGGTGCAGCAGTACATCAGCCGCCTCAAAGAAACATGGGCAGCCTGTTTTGGCCGCCTGCTGCAAGGAAAGTAGAGTAGCCTGTGTGCAGCCACATTCAGAAGCGCAGAGGTAGTTTTCCCATGTACAAGCGCAGCCTGAAGGAGTGAAAAAATGAAGCACTGGTCGTTTTCCTTTTTTCTACGAAGGATGGTGGAGGAGCACGCCGATGGTGATGATCCACGCTTGAGGAAGGAGTCTTTTTTTAATAGAAATAAAAGTGAAGTTACAACTCAAGATTTCCACGCATGCATGTGGGGGGTACTAGTGGGGGTAGGACCATGTCCACCCCCACATTCACTTAAAAGTGGGGCTCCCCACCTTGGCCCCAAAGTGGGTGCCCAAAGGAGGTGCCCACTTTTAAATAAATGTGAACACCTAACCTTATAAAATAAAGGGTTAGAATATAAAACATTAAAACAACAAGTGCGACATACTTACCACCCGTTCACATGCACCAAAACTTGTCAGAATACAGAGCAGACTTCACGACTCACTGGCAGGCGTCCCCGCTCAGTAAGTAACACGTCAAACAGGCAAACACACAAATGCATGTCATGCGAAAACAGTTTCAAACATGCAAAATATGTGTGCATGTGCAAAAAGTAACATGGACATATCTCCCGTTCATGGAACAAGTACAAAATATCTATCGGCACAAAACTGGCACGACATAAAACATAAAAACCTGGTCTTCCTATGGAGTGACAGTCCCATAGGTAAGACACAGTTCCAGGCACGAGTCTCCCTATGGTGTGACAGTCTCATAGGCAAAACACGGCACGAATACTGGCTCTTCCATGGCGTGACAATCCCATTGGTCGAACACAGTCCAGGTCATACACGGGTGGCACTGATCTGGCTCCCGTCCATACGACACCATCCTGCTAACACACGGGTGGCACCAGTCTGGCTCCCGTCCATGTCAGCAAAATACTGGCCTCTTCACACGAGACACTGGCCTGGCCTCAAGTGAACGAGACGCAAAAACTGGAGATGAACCAAATGGTCGGCCAATTGGTGACAACAGGCACGGACAGTGTGAACAGGCATCAATTGGATATAAAAGGAAACCCATATATAGTGGCTAGTCCAAGTGTGAAAGGGGACAAAAAGGGATTTTAAAGTTTATAAGGTTTAATAACCTTGGAAGGCTTTAAAATATTATTTTTATAAAGCATGCGTTTTTGCTATGTTGCTTTTGGCGTTTTTTGATAAAAAGCGAATCGCCTCTTTATAAAGAGCAAAGGGTGGCGGATTCGAGAGCAAGTCGCTAGATGGTTTACGCGGGCGCATCCCCTGGAGCGCTGGTGCGCGTACGTTTGGAAGGCCAGGCAGCTGCTGCGTATGGGCGGCTGCTGCTGCTGCTGCTGCTGCTGTTGACAGGTGCTACTACCGCTAGGTGCTGCTGCTGCATATGGACTACAGCCGGGCAGCAATGGGCAACATCAGGCAGCCAAGCGGGCAACCAGCAAAACAGGCAGCCAAGCAAGCGCCAGGCAGGAGTTTCTTTGCAGCCAATCAGGCAGCTAGGCGGGTGTCAGGTGGGAGGCCCTCTACGCCAGGTGGTTGCACGTGGAAGCAGTCAATCGGGCAGTGTTCTGCAGCATGGACTAATATTCAGAGAACAGTCTTCTCTCTCAGGACTATGTAGAGCAGGAGGGTGACAGAGGAGCACAGCTAGCAGGGACATGGATTCCGCAGTTATTGTATGCTGATGATATTGTGCTGATCTCAAATTCTCCAGAGGGAATGCAGCATCATTTGGATGCATTGCACACGTTTGCACAGGACAACGGATTGTCTGTTCACCTTGGTAAAACCAAGGTGATGGTGTTTAACACCACAGCACAGTGGGTTAGGAGGTCAGTACCCACCTTTACATATGGTCAGGAGAGACAGTGGAGTATACAGATGCATATACTTACCTTGGTGTGGTTTTTAGTGGCCCACTATTTTCCTTGAGGAGAGCAGCGGAGACCAGATTGACCAGAGCTTATGCAGCATTGGGGAGACTAGAGAGGATGTGTTCGCAGGTTCAGTTTCAGGAACCTCGAACAAAGCTCTGGCTCTTTGACACTTTGGTCACTTCAGCCATGCTCTATGGAGTGGAGATATGGGGACCCTCAGTGGATCACCACAGCCAAGCTGGTAGCACTGATGGATGGAGACGTATGGAGAGGCCCTTGGTTTCTATGATTTCCCGGATGATTAGGGCCAAGGCCTCCGTACCACATGATATTATCCGTGCAGAGATGGCTGCCCCCCCATTGGTAGTAGAGGCACTCACTCAATCAGTCTCCTTTATACATAGCACTTGGGCTCTCCCTAGAGACAGATATGCTCGCTTAGCCCTGGAGTCTTCACGACAGTTGGCATCACAGGGAGACGGATCATGTTGGTATGCACAGATGACAGCTTGGTTCCAGCTGCATGGCTTTAGTATGGACAGGCTACCTCCATTTCAGTATTCCCTGGATGCACCCTCCCTCTCTCTCACACAGGCAGAGATTACCAGACTTATCAGGCAAGACTTGATTCAGCTAGACACTAGGAGGACATGGATACAGCCGACACACGAGCTTGGTACGAAGATGGCTTTCTTCTCTTCGTGAGTAGAGGAGTGCACGGCCGAAGATGGAAGCAAGGGTGGAGACTAGAGATCGGATTCTCTCTCTCTCTCTCTCAATGGATTACAAGCCCTGGTGCGTGGATATTGTTCTCTCTCTCATCGTGGATTGCAGACCTTGTTTACGAGATTGGAATACAGAGGATCAAGTTAAGATGCACAGAATGATGTTCTTGGAAGAGATATGTTGTTGCTCTTCGTCTTGGACTTATGTGCTATTTGCAGGAGCATTCTAGCTCCCTCTGTTTGTTTCCTTTTCCAAGTCCCCATGGGTGATGAAGTGTTTTGTGTGCGAGTGTTTGTTTCACCGCCCGTCAGATTTCTGAAGGCCGGTTTCATATGCTGTGAAAAAAAAAGCAGCAAGTATGCTGCTGTTGTCCTTCACACAGAACAGGCGGCCAGCACTAGGGGGGGAGGGATAGATGCTGCTGAAAAACGTTGATAGAATGCGCAACGGAAGAAGGGAAAGTGGAAACACATGAGAGAGAGTGAGAGAGCATCCAACACTGTTCTGCACCGGCGCTCTGATACCATGATAGAAAGCACAAAGGAAGATGCAAAGTGGAAACACAGGAGAGAGAGAGAGAGAGAGAGAGAGAGAGAGATGGAGAGGACACACCCTGCTCTCAATATCACCAAACAAGAATACAAGTATCGAGCAAGAGGGGAGAAAGCCTCGTATGTGAGGGACTGCAGCAAACAACGCTAAGCAATAAAAAAGAGTGAGGGAGGGACTGGTTATATATATGCTCAGATGTAGGCAGCCAACTAGCTCACGACTAGGGAAAAAGTGCCCAAGACTCCATAAAGTGGGAATAAAATATGGGAAAACTATGTGAGGGGTGACCAACCCCTCTAGCTAACATGGTCAGCCCCAGAGGCTAAAATAGGACACCGCACAGGAAGCCAGCAGCAAGGAGATGATGTCTAACAGAAAGA